>NC_057811.1:43333365-43471871 GCF_018294505.1 Triticum aestivum | reverse complement strand
CCTCCTCTCCGCACCGATACGTCGGCGCCGCGGTTCATCGAGGGGACGCACGGCGATCCTCTCGTTCCCACAACATGCTCTCGTAGACTGCCATCCTCTAGCCGCACCGCCATCGTTGGCGACATTCTTGGGGAGGCGCACGACGGTCAGCGCTGCCACCACTAGCGACCTTCGTGTGGAGACACACGGCGGTCAGCTTCTCCCACAATGCGCGCATTTTAGACTGAGCCCCGTGCATGTCGGTGTAGCGCTGAATGTTAGCTGATAGACGCTGTTAGTCTCATTGTTTGCCGAAGTAGTTTACAGTCAATATGCTCTGCTTAAGAAGCTTCCTTGCCCTGTTCTGCACTCAATCTGCTTGGCTGAGATGGCATGCCAAGCCCGATTAGTTGCTAAAATATCCTTCCATATATTTATTGTGACGTAAATTGCCATGGTCTAGTAGCCAATCTATTAGGTGAAATAGCTCTGCACCATTTTATACTCGATCTTTGTTGCTGCGATGGCCTTCGATAGTTTGATGGCTGTGTGCTCGGCCTCATTGACTGCTGAAACATCCTGCCATAATTTAGCACTCAAATCTGTTTGCTGAGTTAGCTTTAAATATATTTCGTTACTTAGATCTACTCGTCCAAATATCTTGCCATAGCTTTAGACATTGACCTAGGTATTTTTTCTGGACTTCATAAAAAAGCATATATGTTTTTCCTGTAATATCTCGTAGAAGAACTAATTTGTATGTCTAACAGATGGACAGGACTTGGATAACTTCTGCTCGAAAATTCTCCGCTGCATATGTCGAGGGGGTTGAAAACTTCATGAACTTTATCAGAGCTGAGTATGGTAGTCTGAAATCAGATGTGCTCTGCCCGTGTAGCAGTTGTATGAATTCAGTTACAAGACCCCAGTCAACTGTGCAAAATCATCTACACTTGTATGGGATGTCAGTCACATATACTAGGTGGGTTCATCAGATCACCATCTTGATCTGCCTGATGCTCAGGTGGACGGGGAGGAGGAGGTGGTGGTGGCGGAGTTGGTGAGTTTGACCAACATTGAAACAATGCTACGAAATGCTCGTGCATTTCGTGAACTTTCACCTTCAGAAGAAAAACGGTGGGCTCGCATGTTGGAACAATGCAATGTGGCTGTCACCCCAGGAAATAAGCTGTCAGTATTCTCAGCTATGGTCACCTTTCTTCAGCTGAAGACATCTGAGCGGATTACCAACAAATCATTCGATGTGATGTTGGCTGCTTTCCGCAAAGCTTTCCCAGATGCGTCTGAACTGCCACACACCTACAGTAAAATGAAGAATTTCCTTCATCCAGTTGGAATTGGATATGATATGATCCATGTTTGTAAGAATAATTGTGTTCTGTTCCAGAAGGATTATGCCAACTTAAGTGAATGCCCGAAATGCAAATCATCAAGATGGAAAGATGGCGATGTTGTGAAGAGGATTCCTCATAATGTTCTGAGACATTTTCCAATTACACCAAGATTGTAGAGGTTGTTTCATGATGCTGAAACAAAGCGAGGATGTACTGTGGCATTCTAGGAACCAGGAGTACAGAGATCAGAATGTAATGAGCCATCCATCTCATGGTAGTGAGTGGAAAAGCTTCAATCAGAAACACAAAAAGTTTGCTGCTGACCCAAGAAACATTAGACTTGGCTTAGCTTCAGATGGATTTAACCCATTTGGCCACCAGAGCGCCACATATAGCATGTGGCCAGTGCTTGTTATCCCTTACAACTTGCCTCCAAATGTCTGCACCAAAGAATCAAACTACATGACGGCCTTGCTCATCCCAGGTCCAAAAAGTCCTGGAAAGGATTTTGATTTATTCATGGAGCCTCTTGTGGAGGAACTTCAACAGCCATGGAGGGGTGTTCTCACTCGAGACCTATATAGCAGCACACCAGCTGGTTTCTTTCTGCGTGCTGTTATAATTTGGTGCATCCATGATTATCTGGCTTTGGGGACTATGTCAGGGCGAACGACACATGGTTACAATGCATGTGTTTGCTGTGACAGGAATCCGCTGTCATACACAATACTTAGAAAGATATGTTACATTGGACACCACCGTTTCCTTGCCAAGGACAAGCCGCGTCCTACAAAATGCCGAAGACATGTGTTCAATGCAAAGCATGAAAACCGTGATGCGCCAAAGCGGCTCACCGCCGATGAGTTGCAAGTGGAATTAGAGAAGGTCAGGCATATTACACAAGGAAACCACCCTGGTAATGGTAGCGGTAAAAGGAAGCGTGGTAGGGCAGAAGAGATATTATTGTTTACCCGCAGGTCCACTTTGTGGGACTTGGAGTGTTGGAAAGATTTGGATCTGCAGCATAATCTTGATGTGATGCACATCGAGAAAATATATGTGACAACGTTATCGGCACACTTCTTAATATTGAAGGCAAGATGAAAGATACCTTAAAATCTAGGATTGATTTGACACACCTGGGTATCAGAAAGGATTTGCAGGTGAAGAAGACACTACAAAAAATACACTTCCGTGATGTTACGTGTTTGTCACAGTAGGTCATGTTTTCTGTCATGCATGTACATCGATGAGAATTTTATGACAGAATCAAGATAGTCATACCCGTGCTGTCATAGAAGTGTTCCATGACATTACCAAAATTATCATCATGGAAGTGTCCACTTCCATGACGATAAATAGCATGTCATAGAAGTGCTTTCGTCAAGGGTGACCGAAACGTGGTATCCACCGTAACGGAACGCCGTTAAGCTATCGGGTCCGGTTTTGGATCCGATAACCCATTAACAGCCCCGACCAATGGGGATTCTCCACGTGTAAAATCATGATTGGCTAGAGGGAACAAGTGTCGGCTCGCCATTGGGACAGATGTCATCCACTCTTTGGACACAAAGCGCCTTTGATACGTCGACACGTGGCACGGCCCAATAGAGGCCCATTCCTGTGAAACGGCTGGCCCGTTTGACATGGTCAAAAGGTGGCGGGCCGGCCCACGACAAGACTGTTAATGGCCTGTTCGCATATAGCCCATTTACAGCCCGCTAATCCAGGGCCCGGTTACGGCCTATCCGAATTAGGCCGAGTAGCGTCATCTGGGCCATCCAATATAATTCTAGCCCGTTTTAAGTTCCGGCCCATGTATGGCCCATGACGTCTTTCGGCCCATATGAGGCCCTTAGTAACCCTCGGCCCATTAACAGCCCGTGGTAAAACTGGCCCGTAATGAACAGTGTATCACATTATACCCATTAACGGCCCATTATTCCGTTGGCACTTTCCAGCCCATGTTATCTTTCGGCCTTCTCAGGGCCCATTTATTCTTGGGCTCATTTCCAGCATTCGTTTACTTTCGGCCTGTTACTGCCATTTTCTGCTTATGGGCCAAATTCAGCTCGTGGTTACAGTCGGCCCATTTGTGGCTCATTAATACGTTGGGCCGTTTTCATAGCGTCATCAAATACGGCCGATTAACGACGGCCCGCTATGGTCTGCCCATGAACGGACGATTTCAACTCTAGCCCATTTACGGCCATAATGTGGTCTGTTATTGGCCCATGTTTGGCCAACCGATCATATGGCCCGTAGAAGGCCCATTGATGATACGGCCCGTAGAAGGCCCATTGTCTCTACGGCCCGTATAAGGCCCATTGTTTCTACGGCCCTTAGAAGGCACATTGTTTCTACGACCCTTAGAAGGCACATTGTTTCTACGTCCCGTAGGAGGCCCATGTTAACTACAGTAAATATGTAGCCCATGGTTAATGTGGCCTAGTTTTAAAAATAGGTTATTGCGGCCACTAGCAAACCGCGGAAAAAGAACTGCACTAACTACAAGAAAACAAATAAACAAGACAATAAGGAAATAATAGGCAATCAATTTACGCTAGGCTATCATGGCTATTACACATATTACATCCACTGGGCATCAAAGTTCGCCACCAGTGCAAATATAGGGAACAAAGCAGCATATAAACGCCGCAGCAAAACATGTCCGGAACTAAAACGACTTCAGAAGAGCTAAAGAAACAATTTCCTGGGTACCCATAATGCTGGCAAGATGCTTAGCAAGCTTATTAACTTTCTCTGGTTTGGCGCTTAAATCCTCCAGCACTTGTTGTTGCACCAGAAAGTATGCATCTGAATTCTGCAGGGACTTCCTCAGTCCTTCAGCTTCCTGTCGCATAACATCTGATCGATGTCTTTCAACTTGAAGTTGAGACTCAAGAAGCCGAACTGATTCAAGCAGCGAGTTCGAAGAGCTGGTGCCAGCAGTAGAAGCCAGTAACTCGAACACTACATCAAGACAGGACTTTGGGGTTGTCTTAGTGTCTTCAATATAGTTTTTATCAGCTTTCTTGGAGACCAACAGGGATGTCTCACTATCTTGAACCTTATCTGCATTACTTCCTGTACCATTGCATAACGGGGTACTCCTCTCCAATATTTTATCCGCATTCTAAAAGAGAAACAAACAAACACATCACAGGTTTACAAGGTAGTATATGATCTCATTTTGGTAAACCAGTTCAGTAGTAATGTGGAAAGGATAACAGCATGAAACAAACATATATCTATGTAGTATGGTCATGGTATGGTCTATATCATTCTAGTTTATGTTGCCAAATCAAGATAGATACAGTTCGAATCATATCTATTTAAGACAAAGCAGCTTAGACAGAATATAAGTGTGGGAAACTACACAGCAACAACAACACTTGTAAGGTGCATGGCATGAGAATATAACTGTTGATTCAATTGAAACTGAAATCAACGACATGTTTGTGAATTATATCATGCCATCATGTTTCCATCGACAACATGTTTGTGATTTATGGCATGCCAACCACTTTAATAGACACATCGTATAGTTATATCATGCCATCATGTTTCCATCGACGGCATGTTTGTGATTTATGGCATGCCAACCACTTTAATAGACACATCGTATAGTTATATCATGTCATCCGTGTTTACATAGTCATCATATTTTGAAGTATGTCATTCAATCCTGTTTAGTTAGCCATCATACATGTGAAATTGTGTCATGCTATCCTGATTAATTAGCCATCATATGTGTGAAATTATGTCCTGCTATTCTGTTTGGTTAGACAACATAAATGTGAATTATTTCATGCCCTGTTTTCTTCCCTACTATCCATTGCACCTGTCTATCTTACAATGTCTGTACATTCAATTACTTTTCTTGTTTATCAGCCATTTCAATTGGAGGGGGTGATGGCAGTATCTGTGGGAGTAAAAACACGGTCTTTAAAAAGATCGTGCTACCTGTCGATGGAGATAGAACCACGGTTGTACTTGCCCAAGAACCAGCCCTAGCACACATAACCCAGACTCTCGCAGATTGTACCCCTACCCAGTTGGACAGAGAACCAGCTACACCCTTTCTAACCCCAACCCCAGCAGATAGTAACCCAGTTCCCGTTGACACAGCACCGTCTCCACCACAGAGCACCCAAACACGAGCAATTAGTAAGGCAACTGCAGTCCCAAAGCACGAGGACCACCACTCCAAACCCGAAGGCAACGCTTAAAGCAGAAGAAGAATTTTTCTTAGGTCAGTTTCCGTTGCTATGGTTCATACTACTTTGCTCTTGCATCATTGTATTTACTCATAACAACTAATTTCAAATTTGAAGGATGCAATTGAAACTCCAATGGCACAACAAGTATGTTTTAAACCTGTTTCTTTAACGTGCTTGCTGTTGTAACTTGCTCTATGTGAACAGGATGAGATGATATAACTAAATTATGTCTTTAGAAAATGGGTTGGCATGCCATAATTCAGATACATGCTGTCTATGTAAACATCATGGCATGATATAATTCAAATATATGATTTATATACTAAGGAAGTGAGCAGAGGGCAATCGCATATATGATGTGTCAACTAAGGAGATGGCATTCAATATCATGTATATGATGTAAAAACTAAGCATTGCAATACAACATATGCATGATATGAGTAATATAACCCTGCCAAATTTGAGCATACACCTCAGGGGGATAATAGGACTGGTCATCTGCCTCTGAATCCTCCTCTGAAGAGCTATCTGTAACCAACAAGATATCTGCTTCACCAGGTAGCATTGTCTGCTCTGAAGACATTGTTTTCACTCCAGATTTCTCCATCACCAATTCAAATGGCTGATGCATAGGAAGAGCAGTTGAATATACAAACATTGTCGACAAAATCAATGAGAAATACAAAATAAAAAGGACGGCATGATATAATTCACATATATGACGCTTGGCTAAACAGCATGGCATTGCATAATTCACATATATAATGCCTTGCAACAAGATAGCACTGCATAATTCACATATATAATGTCTTGCAACAAGATGGCATTGCATAATTCACATATATGGTAATTAGATACTAAACAGGTGTCATTCACATAAAGCATGTCTAAACTAAGCAATGCAAGATACCATATGCACGATATGGGCAACATAACCCTGCCAAGTTAGAGCATGCACCTCCGGGGGGGATAGGACTGGTGATCTGTCTCTGAATCCTCCTCTGAGGAGCTATCTGTAAGCAGCAAGACATGCGCTTCGTCAGATAGCATTGTCTGCTCTGAAAACCTTGTTTCCACTCCAGATTTTTCCATGACCATGCCAAATGGCTGATGCACAGGAAGAGTAATTGAATGTACTAAAATTGTTGACAAATTTAACATGTAATAAAAAAATGATGTCATTATATATTTCACATATAAGATGACTGGCTAACCAGGGTGGCATTGCAAAATTCACATACATGATGCCTGGCTAAACAAGATGGCATTGCATGATTCACATATACGATAGAGAAACTAAACAGATGGCACTGACACAAAGCATGTCTGAACTAAGCAGATGACATCTTTGATGTATACAGTAAGCCATGCAAGGCACCATATGCATGATATTACCAACATCAACATGCCAAGTTAGAGCGAAGACCACATGGGGTAAATAGGAGTGGTCTTCTTCTTCTGAATTCCCCTCAGAACAGTTATCTTCCTCTTGATTACGATCCGCAATGGGTGGAGGGGGGGCTGCCTTTGCGCCCACCATGGAGCAACGTCTGCATGAAATTTTATTGCCACGCAAAGCTCTACTCTTTTGCTCTACATGTTCAGTTCCATTGTGTACAATAACTGACATGCATAGGAATAAAACATAGTGATGGTAGCAAACTGTGGATAGACCCAAAACAAATGATAGCAGGCAGATAATAGCTTTAGTTAAAAAATATAGATAATGGCTCCTTTAATGTTTGTTTGCACCCAACATGAAACTCATAGTAGACACCCGAGATTAACCAGATAGTAGACAGATAGTCCTAATTGCTGCCCCAATATGTACCCCACAACCATTTAAAAACTCAAGTTTCTGCATAAGTTTGGACCTGAGTCGGAGTCTAATAGGTGAACACAACGATAAAGTAGCGTGTCATCATATTAAGCGATGCATAACGTAAGCAGACACAGAAGAGTGCGACCTCTCTTGCGGACAAGTGTAGTCCTCAAGGTCATCTGCTCAGTTGATGATGGTAATGCAGTTGTCGTGGCTGCCGGCGGCGGGGAAGAAGATCCGAGGCAGTGAAAGACAGTCTGGAGAGCGGATCCCTGCTGTGGTGAACCCTTCCGTCGTTGGAGCAGCTGAGCTGGGGTGGAACACAACACCGCATGAGCAGGACAAACCACACAAGGTTTTTCTTTGACACATATCTGTAACAGAAGTAATTGTGTAAGGGCTTGTTTGAATTTGAGGATTCTAACAATGCAGGGATAGGAAATAGACATGAATAGGATAGGAATGCACATGCAAAACAGAGAATTTAAAAACACAGGATTTCTGCCAATCTGGGTGTTTGGTTCACAAGAATTGGAAGATCACAAGATGCAAAGAAGCAAGGTGAGATTAAGTCAAACCACAAGAAGTGTACAACCTCTTTGGCGAAGCCATGTCAATCTCAGTGTGATTGGATTGGCCGGTGAGGATGCTCCGGCTGACTTGGCTGTCGGAGGAGGGGAAGAAGATCTTAGGCGTCTGGAGATGGAGCCCGAGGTACTGCTCCGCTGTGATGGAGGGTTTCGTCGTTGGAGCAGCTCCGGTGAGTTGTACGACGCCGAGGCTGAAGCAGGACAAGAGAGACAATGTGAACCTGAGTGGAATTCTAATAGCATATCCAATAGATGACGTAAAATACATAACCACAAAGTGCTAGATGTATACATCAGCCGCTCATCTCTAAACTTAACTGTCGAAACTGAATTTAGCTGTCGAAACTGAATTTTGCTGTCGAAACTGAATTTTACTGTCGAAACTGAACGCGCTAGAGGTGAGGCTACATGTCAGTCGACTGACTTTTTCATCTCTGGTCAGCCGATTTTGCAGCCGTTGGATACGAAATCAAGGGCCTACAGCTCATCTTAAACCTCCGCCCCCCTGAGCCGCCAGCCACCACTAGCCAAACAGCCGCCCCCCGCCGCCCGCGGTCGGCGGTGCGCCGCCCCGCCCGCCCCGAAAACACTCCCCACCACCGGTCCGCCGCCGCCCCGACCATCCCTCTAGGCCCCCCCGTGCCGAGGTTTTTCTCCGGCGATCCCCATGCCACCGCCCCACCACCGTCGGCGACCACTGCCCCCACCCTGAACCCTAAGATAGATAGTGGGGTACCTCTCCGGCGAGCCCCCCTCCCCGCTGCGACTGGTTCTTCCTTAGCTCCGGCGAGCCCCCCCACCCCCTGAAAATCGACTGACCCAAAAGTCGATTCAGTCGAATGAAGTGTAGCTAAATCGGAGCAGCATCGCAAGCAAGAGCAAGAGCGAGAGCAGCAGCGCGAGCAAGAGCAGACCAGGCAGGGGACCGAGAGCAAGAGCAGAGCAGCAGCGCGAGCGAGCGAGAGCTAAAGCAGCAGCAGCTCCTACTGATGTGGAAGTTGCCGCCGAGGGAGCGACGCCGTGGAGGAAGTGGCCGGCCACGCCTTCGTGGATGGAGCCGCACCGTGTTGGCTTGCGACCGAGCGCCGGCAGCACCGTGAGATCGAATCAAGAACAAAAGGCGGCTATTAGTGTACAACCTCTTTGGTGTCACCGATTAGGCCGCAACTTCATTCGAGGAAACGGTGATGATGATGCTCTTCTGGTGGTGCAGGTGAAGATGGCGGTGTGGGAATGGAGGTGGCACGAAAGACGAGGGGAACGTCGGGGCAGCTCCTTGGAGGTGCTGGACGGGGTGGCTGAACGGCGGGGCGACCAGATCGACGATGGATCCTGATCCGGTACGGTGGATGAGGGTCGTCGAGGTGTTGACATGGAGGACGTCGTCGGGGAAGAGGCTCCGGCTGGATGGCAGACGGAGGAGGGTGTGGGGCTTCACGGGTTTTCCCGGCCTTGGTGTACGAATGGGTGGGCGGATGGGATGGGAGTGGGGAACCATGGCTTAGGGACACGCTATTCCGAAATGTGTGGTAAGTTACGAAAGCACCCCCACCGATTTGAGGCGGTTCTTTCAGTTCAGGGGTATCACGGGCATTTTGCGTGTCAAGATTTCACAGGAGGTGGGAGTTTTCGCGCGCGTTGTAATTTTGGAATAGCAAGGCGCGGGTTGAGATGGAGGGAGTTGTCAGAGCACAACGAGACAACGATTTATCTTAAATATTTCGGGGTAACAAGGCATGGGTTGAAGAGGCGGGAGTTTCGCACCACGATAGACAGAGACACTAGCTTGAAATTTTGGCATAACAAGGCACGGCTTGAAATTTCTGGGGAACAAGCTTAACGTGTACCAAAAAAAAGACAATTTAGACTAGTATCATATACTACGTACAATGTGTTTAACATGCACAACACACACAGACACCATTTAGACTAGTAAGGTACACGTGCATTGCACGCATGAGATTTGGCAACCAAATTATGAATAAATACCACATTATTGCATGTAAGCTTTGAGTCATATATGCATGATGTAGATGTTCGTTTAATTCTTATAGTTCATTTCATTCAAAATCATCTAGTTTTTATAAGAAAGCTAATCTATTTTAAGATTCATGGAATTGTGCGTTGTAAGGCATAAAGTAAAAACAAATCATGTAGAAAAACATTTGGGCTATTCTGATACGGAAGATTCTAGAACAAAGAAGAAGTGCTTGTGTTTTGAGGTTTGTGCATTATGCTTAAGTTCAACCATAGAGTCTTCTAGATTGTACATGTGGCAAAATCTGGTGGAATCTAGATGATACCTAACGGCCAGTAGTGCTCAAATTTGCCACCTCTACACCATCGGATTGGCCTCATCCAACGACCATCTTTCAAAGTTAAAGTTATCCGCACACTATATAAAAAATAAAAAAATAATATATATAGGGGTATAGATATAGATATGTGATGCGAAAGCCACCCATCATCTACAATTAGAATAGTGTGTCCATGCACGGACGCAATGTGGCCAAACGATGTCTGCCATCAGTATCTCAAATTCAAACCAGTCTGACCTTGTTCAATGTGTATACATTTCAACATGCTCGTTTCCAAACCACACCGTGCAGATCTCCGTTATATTCATGCATGCATGGGTTCCAAACATCATGATCTCTTATTCAAATATTTGAATTCAACTTTACATTGATTATGACCTCACCTAGTCTTTTACACCCACACGGTCTTCTCTTTATAATTGTACCACTAACTTTCTCTCGTGCATGCATGCACACACACTACCAGCCGGCATTATCCATCGCACACATGCAATCTTTTTCTTCAGGTCGGTCTCCCATGAAGGCACACACATACACATCCTCGTCTCCATCATATCGGGCATTCTTTATCTCTCACGTGCATGCACAACGATCGATGTTCCTCTATGTGTGTGTGTATATAGCTAGGTCTTTCACTGTTTTCCACATAAACCGATCAATCTATATATCTAGTGAGGTCTCACCCTCTTTCCCACGTCCACATCGATCAATGTATACCTCTCTATATAGGATTACATATATAGCTAATACACCCACATTAATTATATATCCAACGCCCCCCTCTCATCATCCATGCCTTCCGCTTCATCTCTCAGATGCGCGCACAATGGCGAAGACAAGGGGCAGCAACGGCCCTGCCCCCCCTAACATCACTATATATCGAGGCTAATATGAATGTGATCATTAGACAATTGCTGGTAAAAATAGTTTTAAGTTGATGAATTGGCCCTCCTCGTAAAGGATTAGCAATGCTTGGCCCCCTAGCTCAGGGGACATTTTTCATGGCTCCGCCACTGCGCGCAACAGCGCACGTTCTCGCCCCCTCTCTCTAAATATCGATCTCGCAGTTGTGCACTCCTTCATAGTCTCCCTCCACTCGGCCCCTCGCACCATCTTCTAGCCCCCCACCGGATTTTTCCACATGTACAATCTAGCAGACTCCATGGTTGAACTTAAGCATAATGCACAAATCTCAAAACAACAATGGTTCTTGTTTGTTCTAGAATCTTCCGTATCATAACTGCCCAAACTTTTTTTCCAGTTGAATTGCCATTATTTGTTTTTGCTTTATGCTTTACAATGCACAATTCCATGAATCATAAAATAGATTAAGGGCTTCTTTGATTCAATGGATTCTCAAAGGAATTTTGGAGGATTCAAATCCTTAGGAATTTTTCCTATCTTGGTTGTTTGATTCGTAGGATTGTAAACCATAGGATTTTTTCCATATGATTCATTTGCACTAGATTTCATAGGAAACATCCCATCCACTCAAACCTCTTTGAAAGAATTATGTGTTTTTTCTATGCACAATCAAACACTCATACCATCCTATAGGATTCAAGACGACATTCCACTCTAATCCCATGTTCTTTCTATTCCCCCGTTTTGCAAATCCTACGAATCAAAGAGGCCCCATGTCTTTTATAAAAACTAATTGATTTCGAATGAGATGAACTATAAGAATTAAACGAAGGTCTACATCAGGTATATATGACTCAGAGCTTATATGCTACAGTGTGGTATTTATTCATAATTTGGTTGCAAAATCTGACGCGTCCAATGCACGTGTACCTTACTAGTACTTCGAGTATGTGCAAAACACAATGGCACGCTACACAGTGTCTCTCTTACAGTTCATGAAGCCACGTGGCACATGTGGAGGCGTTGTCGCGACATCCTTGTGTGGATTGATCACGGTGATGTGCTGCTGGTTCCAGAAGAATGTACTCGTCCTCCCTGAGCCGCACTGGCGGTACATGCACGAAGCGAAGATGTGCACGCACGCCACGCACTCATTCCCTCGCACGCACACGCGGGTACATGGGCGGACACAATTTTGTACCAAGATCGTGTAAAGTCCTTCACTTCATTGATGGTCAATTAATACAGCGCGTGCAAATTGACTGGACGTGAGGGCGGAAGAAAGACATTACTACTCCATTGCGCGCATGCAAGTAGTTAAATCATGGGTTGCTAGTAGTACTTACATTGGTCTCCTTCGTATTTTGTGCCAATTTTTGACAGTAACATAATAATTACGCATCTGAGTAGTGTAGTCTACTTGAAATTTATGTTCCACTAAGCTCATCGAGAGCCGTTTCGGGCCTCGAAACCAAAAACCATCAATTAATCTTTACCTTGTTCCCATCTCATTCAAAAGTACTAGTGCTACAATTAAGTGCAAGCCTGCTCACACCTACCACTACGTACCAAACCTAAACGTGTTACCACTATGCAGGTTTTAGTACTAGTGCTAGTACTTAGGTTATAAAAAGGGGAACTACCTAACCGAAAATTACTCTACCTTCCTCTTCATAAGTCCTCCTTCTTTGTCCGTCCATGGTGCAGAGCTCTAGGTCGAGAACTACTCGTAACAAGGGAGCGGCAACCAAGGCTATGGAAAAAAAGAGAGGGATCGCCACCACGCAGAGACCTCGGAAGATCTCTCATGGGCAGGTGATGGCTTCCAGGAGCGCCCTAGACGCGGAGGCGAACATGCCGAGCTAGCGGCGCTGGAGTCGTTATCCCTCGACGGCATGCCCAATCAGCTCAATAATCACCTCAATAAGCAGAAGGAGTTCATCCACGGCTTGGTGCGCCTCGACGACATGCCCGCTGAGCTCAATGAGGAGGGGGGTTGACTGCCGACTTGGTGATGCTGCTGAAGAAGAGCATTGACTCGGAGAAGAAGGCGACCGGCGAAATCCTGCAACTTCAGGAGGACAAGGCGAAGCTCTGCCACGAGCTCGACCTGCTGAAGGAGGAGAACGTCGGCTAGAAGAAGCTGCATGAGAATAGTAGTTCCTCGATGAAGATGTTGCAGGCCCTCGTCATGGAACAGAAGGAGGAGTTGGCGAAGCTCCGCATCGAGCACCCGGCTGCTGTCAAGGTACGTAATGCGGCCGTGGAACAGATGATGAAGGCTCGCATCGAGAAATCCCGTGTCATGGACACAATGATGAAGATGGCGGAGGAGACGCGCAAGGAGATGGAGGTCGTGGAGGCGATGAAGAAGCAGTTATGACTCTGCGGCCAGCAACCCTTCATGTAGTGAGAGCAGCGCCCCAGACTTGTGTGTGCGTCTTCCTTCTCTTTTTGGGGTGTTAATCCTCCTTCTTCTTTTGCTCATGTGTTTCTTATTTTGCTTCGGGTGTTCCTCTGCACGTGTCACCTTTTCTGCGAGGCATGAATAGAAAAATGCTAAAAATGAGATGATTAGCAAATTAGATCATTCTTTATCGCCAATAGAACAATGCCTCTTCCTAGTAATATATAATAAGAGTAGAGAGTAGAGGATATGGCACTTGGCTGCCGTGTTTCGTGCTCCTCCGTCGTACTCCAGTGGAAAACTTGAGTATACTGCACGGTTCTTCGCTCCTCCTTAGGTCGTCGGCACATTTATTCGAGCAGTCAAATCACAAGGCCCCGCCTTCCAGCAGTAATGAGCCGTCAAATCACAAAGGCCCTTGCCTCTCGTGAAAAGGAGCAAGCTAGACTGCCCCGCCCTCTAGCCTTTAAAAAAATGTATACATTTGTACAGTAGTAGTATCGATGGATTGCGCCATGGAGCAAACTAACAAGATGTAATTAAAGAAAAAAGGTGGTACATATAGAGAGCGCTCGTCGCCAAATTATGCATATACTATATGACACTACCAACTATGAAGGTACTTGTAACATAGACTGGTAACTAGTCTCTGCTACTCTCCACTATGACCAGCCAAAGTCGACGCGCGGATACCAACGAGGGCCTGGTTGTGTCTATACTTGGACAACTCACCCGACTGCATGCGCACCAGGAAGACCAAGCTCGTGTCGTGTTGGTGCCGTGTGCGGCCCGCACATTAAGCAAAACCTCGCGCCTCCATCTTAGCCTCCGCTTTTTAAACTTCTCAATCTCAAGGCCAAGGAGCAACGTGAAACCTATGATAGAGCCAATCGGATGGTTGAAACACTACAATTCGTAGCTACAGATGCGTGTGTGAGAGAGGACGAGTGCGTGCATGCACCTCTTCTCAGAGTACAACTGTATGTGGGTGGCATCGACCTAGGGAGCAGTGATGGTGCGTGCGAGAAGTCCCGAGAGATAGGTGTAATGCGTCTTAAAAAAAGACTAGTAGTAGAACGCCAAGCGTAAGATATGTATCCGACGGTGCCAGTTTTTGCACGTACATAGCAGTAGAAAAAGAACAAGTACCATGGCATATGCTACACCACGACCGAGAAAACGTGCCGATGTTACGCCATCCAGGAATAGTGCCGCACTTCGAAACTAGAACCGTCAATAAATTTTGAGCGCGTCTCGTCACATTCCAAATTACTACTACTACCACGCTATAGTTAATTGCAAACCTGTTCACACCGATCGCAACCTCAATGGTTTCCCACTTAGGAGCGTATTAGTAGTACTCGGTTATAAATACTACTATGCTAAGATGACTGCCCATTCGTCCTCAACTCCTCATCCACAAAAAACAATCAAGTCAATCAAGCCATAGCCAGCGTGAGTTCTCGGTCGAGAGATTTCCACCAAGGAGAGGTGAGCATGGAAGAGGAAGCACGAGAGATGTCTCGCCTCACCGCGAAAGCAGCCGACATATCCAGCCGTGTAGCAGTAGCAGCACAGAGGTCCCGCCGTGCCGCCGAAGCAGCATGGAGGTCCCGCCGCGCCGTCGATGTAGCAGACTGGTCCGGCCACGCCGCCGAAGCAGTAGGAAGGTCCCGCCGTGCCGCGGCGGCCTGGGAAAATTTCTCGCGGGCAGGCGAGGACTCTTACAGGCGCATATGCATGCGATAGTCCATAGCCAGATGGATCAGATCTCCGGCTGGGCGAGGATGCAGGACGAGGCTACCGGCGTCATCCGGCAACTAGGGGAGGGCAATGCGAAGTTCTGGGGCGAGCGCGACCTGCTGAGGGCGAAGATCGCCGGAAGGGCAAAGCAGGAGGAGGAGACCGCTGCGTTGTTGTAGAGGACGGGCGTCATCATCAAGAAACTTATGGACGAGAATGCCATGTTCCGCATCGAGCGCAACAGGCTGGTGGAGGAATCCATGGATGCTGCCAAGCAACGTATTAAGGACATGAAACTGATGAAAGAGATCATGGCTCGCTGCGAGAACTAGTCTCCGCGACCTGCAGCGCATAAAGAAAGTTGAGATCAGCGAGCCAGATCGTTGTATGTGTCTTCCTTCTTCTTTTGCCCTTGTGTATTTCGGTCGTAGCCGCATGTGGCTTTTTTAATTATCTTCCTAATTATGTAAGACAATTATTATCCACTCTTGTCATCCTTATTTATATCCATCAGTCTTGCCAGAAGTCGCAGTAGATGCTATATAGGTCCGTCGGATCTTACATCAGGATCCGTGCAAATTTTTCTTTTCAGATTTTCTTTTTTCTCTCTTAAATCTCAGTCGAGTGAGACAGTGCCACACCATTAAACAGAGGCTCGGGCGCCATTGATGGAGACCTTAGGAGAGAGGTGGACGGTAGATGGAGGTCAAAGGGCTCTCCTCCCGATAAGCACGCGCAGGGGTCTGATCGCACGCCTCCCGTACTCAAATAGCTACCCTGCACGGCGCCTCCTAGCTAATAAAAAGAGGGGACGCATGGCGGCACGTAAATGGTAAATAGAATGCCCATGGTTTCAATAATACTTGTGTTTCTGATTGTAACGTGACAGCACTTGTTCCAAAATGACTTTGTTGATTGTTATGTGTGCGCCTTCGCAAATCGGACAACAAAATTGCCACAGCATGTTGGTGCCATGTCATGTCACCAAGCCAAGTTTCATGATTTTCATGCATATTTCGGATTTACAGGAATGAAAAAACCTAGTTACTCAATGTTTCCAGCCGAGCCATGACGCCTAGATGTTTGAATTTCATTCCCATTTCTGGCATGGGACCTAGAAATTTACCCGAGGACGCACATGTGATTTTTCAACCAGCTTTGGTGCATTGGAGCATGTGCTTGTATTTAAAATTTGAATTATGCACACAAAGGTGACACGTTCCCTCTAAGAACCACGAGCCTTCTTGAGAGAAGCTCCGGTTTGCAAGAAACTTATACCAAAACTTGTTCCTATTCTGCAAATTTTTCTACCACAGCATGGTAGTACCATGACATGACACCATGCCAAGTTTCATGATTTTCATGCGTGTTTTGGATTTACAAGAATTTTAAAACCAAGCTTCTCAATGTTCTCGGCCAAACCACGACGCCCAGATGTTTGAATTTCATTCCCATTTCATGCATGAGACCTAGAAATTCACCCGAGGACACACATGTGATTTTTCAGTCAACTTTGGTGCACGGGAGCATGTGCTTGTAGTTCAAATTTGAATTATGCACATTAAATAACCAGAAACTCAATTAATGTATAAAAAAGGCCAAACGAACCCGGAATAATTTAACAGGGCACTCATATAGTTCTATGTTGCCTCCGTAAAGAAAATCTGGCGGGAGGCAGCGTATATTGTTTCGCACACAAAGGTATAAAGAAATAAATAAATAAACAAATTAGCATACCTATTTAATTCTTGGGTTCTTATTATTTATGCCACTAGTTGTGTATCACTACTCAGTTTTGCCATTAGAAGTTACAACTACTCAAAAAATGCCATCTATCCGTGAGATGCCTGCTAAAAAATGCAATTAGATATCTAAAAAATGCCATCGTTAAGTTAGATGGTTGCTCAGAAATGCCATTAGACATTGTTATTTTCACGTCAAACCCGTTGACCATGTTACATGACAAAAATAAGCCGATTCTCGCAATGATAAGTTAATGGTGTCCAGCACAACACACCCCTCAAATAAAACTAAGCACCCTGGAATTCGTTGAAAAACTAAGCACCATGAAATTCTTTGACAACTAAACTACTGGCTATATGATGTTGGCCATATAAATTGTACATATATAATGTCAAGAAACGAGTGGTAGTACTATACCAACTAAAAGATGAAATGTACAAAATATAACGAGAAGAAACATAACATAGTTCTGCTGGGGGCTCAGCACAACACACCTCTCAAATAAAACTAAGCACACCAGAAACTAAGCAACTAATCCGATAGACACTGCATTAGAACCACCATGAGCAACGACACTGCCACCTTACTCGGAGTCCTCGTCCACGTCCTCGACTTCGTCCTTGTCCCTCTTCCTCTCGGGCGATAATTCTTTGCTTGAACCACACACTTGGCTCTTGCTCTTCATCCAACCCTTGTAGATATTGAAACAAAGGTAGCCATCCATTGCAGCGTAGTGGATGTGGTCTATATCTAGTACAGTCCACTTCCATGCATGATGAAACGTGTGCAGAGGTTTCTTCAGTTCACCGTACGAAGGATGAACCATGGCTCCTGCCAGGGTCAGCATTGAAGGCTGATCAAGGGAGGGCACCAGCCCTTCCTTCTGGAGGTCGAAGGGGTCAATTACAACGAGGCCTATCCGACCCAGGATTTCCTTGTCGTTCCTAAAGTCTACAGTAATGAATTGGACTCGTCCGCCCTTTAGGAACTTCTTAAATTCCTCGCAGTCAACGTCGGCATGGCATACGTGGTAGACCAAGCATAAGTCATGCATGCACACCTGGATCAGGGCGGGCGCCTTCTTCTCTGCCTCCTTTAGTTTCTTCTCGCTTCCCAGGAATGTGGTGTACTCAACATCTAGCCCAGCGACCCACTCATGATTTGAGTTTTCGAACATGTGTTTGAAGCGAGCAAGGGATTCTTTCGCCGTTGCGGTAGAACGGGTGTAGATGACGTCAAACTCATCACAGGTGATGGTTATAACCTTGTACTCACTGCTGATCATGGAGATTTGGGACGCCATGGATTTGGGAGGAGGGTTAGGATTAATGGAACTGTCGTAATGTGAAAGGACAGGACGACTAGGACCGGTTTATCGATTGTAAAAATGTCGAGTGGGGGGCGCATGGAAATGGCAGGGTAGTGGCTTGCCTGGTGGATAAATGGATTCATGCACAGTACTATGGGGGCCCAATTAGATGTCATGTCTACTCGACGCCCAATTAAATGGCTTTCGATGTCATGTCAAGCGTCGGGAAAATTACAGGTGATACGAAGCTTTCCATTCTCCCATGATACGGGCTTCCGAGAGCCCTTGGATCTGACATCGAACGGTTGCATGGCATGATTCTAGACCTATGGGTGAATATCCTATCCTGGAGGGTTATTCTGCAAATTTTTAGCAACTTAGCATGTGACCGTTCGATCTCAGATCCAAGGGCTGCCAGCAGCCCGTATCATGGTCGCGCCTACCACGACCGTCGCCTCGCTCGCGCGGTCGCGCCCTTGGAGATTTAACACGGTGCGTTAGGCTATCTGATGCTGGCATGTCATACATAGTCATCACTTAGTCACTCATACAACAAGGTTAGCTATAAGGTTGGCTATAAGAGTATTTTTTGTTTACTTCTCTCTATCTGTTTCTTCGTAGTATTTATTGCATTTGCCAAGGAGTGACCTCTTCCAATGAAATGGTGCTTAGATGAGGTGCTATGGGCATTAAATGGCTTAGCAACTCAAGTCCTCAATGCATAGGCGCTTAGTTTTTTGTTGCTAAGTTTTCTTCATCTAGGTACACACGCTTATCACCGTTTCTTCGTGGGGTCACCAAGCTAGTCTCTCTCTTCTTAATTAACTTGCCACATCAGACTTTATGCCTATGTGGTAGGCTTAGCACCTGTAGGATCAAGTACAATAGTGGGCTATAAGCCCGCTTTACATGGCATTTTTGCATTTGTGGGGGAAAGAGGCAAGGAAAAAGTGGAGGAGTGGGCTCTCAAGCAAGAGCCAGCCTCTACATGGTGGAGCATCGGGAGAGGCACCTGTATGGAGGTGGTCAAGAATCGGGAGACTCAAGCCGGTCGTAGTGCGGCAGTTAAAATGATAATGGCAAGTCAAATAACCGGGCCCCACCTGTCCAGCAGTAACTCACTGTCAAATCACACAGCCCTACGTTTGCAGCAGCCTACTCTCTCATCTTCTCGTGTATCTGTCGAACCGACTAGGCGGAACTGCCCCGCCTACCGCGCGGGAAAAGCCCCGCCCTCGACTTTTAAATAGTACAGTATTCTAATTTTGTTTCCATGGATTGCGCCATGGAGCAAAGACTCAAGAAAACGGCGGTACACATGTACGGAGTATACAGCACGCACGTCGGGTTCGCGTCGTACCTCAGATGGTCGATCGGTCTGGCACGCCGCTCTCCGAATGGAACACGTGTCATATTGCGTTTGCACACACATGTGGGACCGCAATTGAGAACCAACCATAGGCACACTCCCCGGCCTCGCAAGTCGGGTGAGTTAATAGAAGTACATACGTTTGTTACCTGGACGATCCCTACAAGACACGGAAGATCAGTTCGTCCATGCATGTGACCAGACTCCAGCAGACACGCCTGGATTGGCTATCGTCTACATATTGTGCAGCCTGTGTTGTACACGGTTGTAGTTCTGGTGAGAAATCTAAAAAAAGGTTTCTTGACGTCTCGCAAAATTAGGTGTCATGTGCTTCGGATCACTGCGAGGGTTAAACAGCGACAACTGAGTTGGGCTAGTCATTGGGGGCACATGCATGAAGACTACTCGGCTGCCATCTAGGTCAAGCCGGCTATGTTAATTAGGACATCTATTGACGGACCCCTTTTCTACGAGTTTATCTTTAATTTGAGCTTTGATCCTCATCTAGTTTGTCCGTCGGGATTCATCTTGTCTCCTTTGGGCAGTGAGGTTATGATTTCTTGTCATGTGGCATTTTTTCGTGTTATATGTTATAATCTGGTGCTTCAGATCAAAATACGACAACTGCGCCTCCGGGGCACGTGCATGAAGACTTCTCGACAGTCATTGCCGAGGTCAATCCGGCTCTGGCCGGTAGAAAAAAGAAAACTAGTACTCCACAATATAGGCAAGAGCCTCCATGCTTGCTTGCTAGTGTTGCTCTCTGCACACTGTCTCGTCCTCTCCAGATCTAAACACGACAGCGGTGGCCACACTCTCTCTACTCACCGCTGGTCACAGATCCAGCCGGATCCTCTCTGCCGGGGAAGGTGAGAAGGTGCAACGTTCACGCGGTCGTCCTCGGCGACGGCTCTTACCCACTGCCGGCGCGTCCCGATCAGCATGCCCTGCCGTTCTCTCCCAAACATCGCTGGCGAGGGAGGGCCTCCCACCCCTTCTTCCTCGCTGCTATAGTGTGGGCAGATCCGGCCTCCCGCCGCCCACCTAGCGACATCCCGGCGACCCTCAGGTATAACTTCCTTCGAAACCGTCCTTGCTCTATTTCCCGAGCTCCTGACGTCGCTGCATTTGTATCTTTTACAATTTCTCAGGGCCCCTCATGTAGATAGGATCGATCGGCTGTTCAAAAACCACCTAATTTTTTACTGTTAAGAGGTAAAACTAGTTCATGCACTCGAATCTAGTAGTACTTGGTTCAAACAAGGAAGAAAGGGGGTGGGGGTGGGGGAAGATTTGTTACCTGAATCTAGGACTTGGTCGAAAGAGGAAATAATGGGGGCGAAAAGTAGCAGAGACTGGCTATCCAACTGGTCTCTAGGTCTAATAGGGAAATAAACGGAACGTAGTACAAACTCAATATAAACCCGATCTATTGGTTGAAAAAGGAAAGAAAGTGGGGACTGGGGCACAAGTCAACAGAGTAAGTCCGGCACTAGATTTGCTAGCCTCACACAGTATAAGGTGGCTATATACCGAACGAAAATGGGACCAACCAAGATATCCTCTTCTAATGTTTGTTGCCCCTAGCCGTTCTTATGTAATGCCACTGGTAAAATGTAGCAGTCGCACTGTTAAAAGTAAGGACACGTTAAACCAATGTTGTTTTCAATGTAATGCCTCCTGTAATATGAATCAATGGCACTTTTTTTCATGTCCTGCTAAATTTCCCATTAAGATAAGTTGCTTCTTTTCGTTAGAGATGCAACTGTCCTGGTCCGCCTACTCTCCAGGAGCTTCACGACCAACCTTGATGTTGCTCAATTTTATTGCAACTAATGAAGAAGAAGCTCTGTGGGTTTCGTTTTCTGATGGAAATGGAACCGGGGCTGGAGCCCTTTCTTAAAAGAAGAAGAAGCTGCTAGCTCATGGGACATTGCTTCATTTTAGGTGAACTGCACCAAAAGGTCCCATGAATTGAATAATCCATGTTGGTGACTGGTGTCATCCCTTCTACCATGGCGTTGACTGCAGATATGGTTCCCATCACGAGGTATGTTCCTTTTTGTTCTGACCCTTTGCCGAAGATCCTGCATGTTGATCCTGCTCTTGTGCTACTGTTTTGGCACTGCCATGATAAAGCAGTAATGTTATTATTTTGCACCTTAATCTAGTGGCACTATTAATTTGAGGCAATGTTTTGGCACCGCTAGTGCCACTGTTTTTTTATATATCAAAAGAGGGGGTTCCCTCAGATTTCATTAAAGAAACCCAACCATAGAGAACCATTATCCGACAACATCTCAGTGTAAATGGGCAGTTATGCAACTACTACTAGAACGGACTGAGTACTAGGAGAAGACAAGTTCGCCACATAAGCTAGGCAGGTAGGGGGACGCAGCACTAGCTCGACCAAGTTTGGATTACAACCCAAATTCTACCACAGAAAAATCAGGGGGAAGATAGACTGAAAGAGCCAGCTTCAGCATCACATTCTAAGCACCCCCGGCCTTCATCCTTGCGACGCACGGTACACTTCGTTTGCCACCTGCTCGACCCTAGTGTTACTGATAAAATGAAGTAATAATACAGTTAAAATAGAGCGAGTGTCCTCTCTATCATTTCATTTCCAATGTAGATAAAGAAAGTGCTTCTCCTTGTTAATGTATGTTTCATCAACTAGTCCCATTGTTAATGTTTAAGCGTTTCTGCAAACTGGGGTGCCTAATTTTAGTTGATCTGCACAAAAATAGAGATTTGAATGTCTCAAGGCCCCTCCTTGTACTACCGCTGTGCACTGATGTTCATCACTGGCAAAATGTGTATCGGGGAGACTTGGGATGATTTCCAGTATGAGGCGTGGCGTACCGTATGAGGCGTCGCAGGGCCCATCTCGCCCTCGCAGCATGGCATACTATGATACTATCGCAATATTTTCTTCTATTTATTTTGCGTGTTTCATCAACTAGTGCCACTATAATGTAATCACACTTTTTCATTATCTGTGCAAACAGGGTTATTCAGCTGCATTTTGGTGGAACTGCACAAATGAACAGATTGAACAGGCATATATGCAGAGTACGAGGTGTGCCAAGTAAAAATTACTGACGCCAACCATGCTCCATGCACACATTGGCATCCACCACCACCAGTGGGATGTGTGGCGCTCTCTGTGGACGGATCTTTCTCGGCAGCAAATCCTCTAACCAAATACTAGTAGCTTATATTGGCAGTTTTCTAGGGAGTACTCATTTCTGAAAGAAGCACCAATCTATTTTTCTTTATTTGTACATAGTGTCACAACTTTGACCCAAAGGTCCAGACCTATTTTAGGGTGATTGGCGTAGTACTCAGAGACTGATTGTAACCATGATTTTCATTAGCTGTCACACTGATTGTAAGCATGAGCAGGTGGAAGATTAGGTTAGTGCGAAGCTTACCTTAAACCCTGCCGTCCTCGAAACCTCCCACTCATTGTCAAACCAAGTAAAGATCTCCTTCAACCTGGCTAACTTTGCCTGGTCGCCGCCGGCGATCTGCTTGACTCGGTGCTAGCTTTGGAAGATGGGAGGAGAGACGGTGGTCTTGCAACAGAGAAGAGGGAGAGGCGAGACGGTGGTTTTGGAATGGAAATGATGGAGAGGAGAGGAGGTAATTTTGCAATGGAGAAGAGGGAGAGGCGACACGGTGGTTTTGGAATGGAGATGATGAAGAGGAGAGGAGGTGGTTTTGCAATCGAGAAGATGGAGAGGAGCGTGCGGCAGCGATTTAGGATTGGACGAGAGGGCTGGCGCGCTGTGACTGGATCAAAATCAAAATCAATATACCCTTCAATTAAGAAAGCGACCCCACATTAACTAGTCTCCCTTTTCTTCTGGGTCATAATTGACCATGATTTTCGCAAATAAAATATATGTTATACGTTGCAAAAATGATATAATTTGAAAGTACATACAGATACGAAGCAAACAATACAATTTTTGGTGACATGAATTCACATTTAGCTTGTCAAATACAGTACGTGGTCAAACTATGACCCACAATACGCAAAACAAAAAAATACTTCCAGGACCAGCACCGCTCTTCCGCTCTTCTCCTCTTAAACCACCGCCGCTCCTCTCCTGTTCCAATCTAAATCCAGCGCCGCTCCTCTCCTCTTCCATTTCAAAACCACCGCCCCTCCTCTCCTGTTCCAATCCAAAACCAGCGTCGCTCCTCTCCCGTTCTAAACCAAAACCAGCGCTGCTCCTCTCCTCTTCCATTCAAAAACCACCGCCGACGAGAGAAGGTGCTGTGGGGAAGTAGATCGATGGAGGAGTACAACCGGTACGTGAGGATCGCAGACGGCGACCCTGTGAAGCTAGCTAGGATGTTGGAGATACAGTCTTGGTTTGACAACAAGGAACAACTAGCAGCGACGGCGACATCCATGGCCAAATATCTGCAACAGAGCGAAAAGGCGGCGATACTCCCGGAGGGAGTCGCGCGGGAGTACATAGAGCTACTCCTCTGGGCCATGGAGCAAACAGATTAACCGAATCCGATCGTGAGGGAGCGGTGGTGGGAGTATCGATCCCAGATGGAGCATCCACCAGAGATTGAAGGATGGAGCATCTATAGGGTGCCGTTTGTGAGGGTGTCGTGCCAAAGCGAGCCGGTGGAGTCTTCGTCGACCGAAGCCAACTGCAAGAGGAGAAAAACAGTTGGCCCGACGACGCTTCCCCGCCATCCTCTCCCTCGCCGTTCACATCGTCTCACGGGGTGGCTGTCTGCTGCCGAGGAATAGGAGGGATTGCCCCCCCGGACCAATAGTCGGGTAGGTTGTGAATTGTCAGGAGGAGCTTAGGGTTGTTAGTATTTGCAGGTTGTGAATTGTGTTTTGTGCTGTGTATTTTGACAGTACTTTCAGATATGAATGTCTTTTGAATTTTAGATTTGCAGTATTGAGCGTATGAAGTATTTTATGAATTCTAGAGATCTATTTTTAGCACTTAAAAAATGTAGTTTCATAGGAGTATAAAAGTGCAGACAATGTGATTCTCAGAGAAGAAACTTCAAGTTTCAGTTTCAGATAAGAAACTCCAAGTTCAGTTTCATATAAGAAACTGCAACTTTCAGAGGCAGAGCATTTATATTAACACGGCCTTTTCAAACAGTGTTAACATCATGCTGGAAGTTTTATTCATGGTTGAAACTGGAACTACCAGCCAGTTAATATCATGCTGATCAACATTCATGCATAGCACATCTTCATATGATGCACAGTCAAAAAGATATGCCATTTTCAAGATGCCCACACAATGTCGACTGTGCGAAAAACAAAGAAAATGAGGGACGAAGTTTTGGCAAGTGTTGGACATGGTGTGCGTAGATGACAATTGGGACCCACATGTCAATAAATGCAGAGGCAAAATTTTTGGAGATATTTTGTCCGCACAGGTGGAATCGAACCCGGGCGGAACAGCTGTCGGGTAGTGTCACTCGGCCACAAGGCTAGTTCAGTTGTCTCATTACTAATAAGGCACTTCCTCACGTGGTCGGAGCTCCTCCTGCGCCTTTGAGCGCTCGCCGCAACGCCGCTGTCTGCCGTTGTGAACATGCTGAACAAGCGAGAGGAATCTGGAGAGGACTGTACGTGGAGAGGCGGACAGTCGGGACCCACCAGGTTTATGGCCGTACGCAAGCAAGTGCCTCTTCGAAAAAATATTTCCTCCTAATGCTATACTGACGTTGGGGCCCATGGGTTTGTCAACATAGTTACATTTTTAGGTGCTTCAACGTAGTTACTATAGGAGATAAATTCACAACGAAGCCGGGGAGCCGGCAGGTATCATTTATTATCACTGGGGCAGCAAGTATCCGCTGGGTTTTGGGCTGCCCCGTATAGGCTTTATTTTTTAACATGCGCAGCCCACGACCTCGGATGGGAGGTCCATAGGCCTGTTTGTATTTTCTTGAGGGTCGTCATGTATCGACCGGCCTATGGACCTCCCATCCGAGGTTTTATTTTTCCCGAAACATCGGCAACCCAATTTATGTATTTTTTTATCACAGACGGCAAACTTCTTTGCCGTCCGCCAGCAGACGGCAAACTGTCCGTCTGAACACGTGCCAGCAAAGGCCTTCTTTGCCGTCCGCTTCCTGGAAACGGACGGCAAAGGATTTTGCCGTCCGCCATCCGAGGCTAGCAGACGGCAAAGACAATGAATTGCAGTGCGGTGGCGTGAGAGCCGTTAGCGGGTTAATGGCGCTCTTTGCCGTCTGCCAGCGGATGACAAAGCGTCAAAGATCTTGCCGTCCGCTAATAGACGGCAAAGAGCTCAGCTAGGCAGTACTGGGAAGCTGCCATGTGGCCAGCTATGTCGTCCGCTGGCAGATGGCAAACTGATTTGAATCTTTGCCGTCCGCTGGCAGACGGCAAGGTGACCAAATTGGCAGCCAGTGTTCCCAGGTTTTACAGGTAGCTGCCACGTGTCCTCTTTGCCGTCTACTAGCAGACGGCCAAGTTCTTTGCCGTCTACTAGCGGACGGCAAACAGGCTACATATCCCCTGTTTTTATTTGAATCCATTTAATTTCGCAGGAATTCACACATAGATATACATATATTTTTTTGACATGCACAGCAGATATATGATGTATCCAACACATAGCTCCATCCATGACAACATATATACATAATAAGAAACAGAGTTCCATCCATACATATTACAGTAACATCACAATGTTCATCCAACACATTGTTCCATGCATCCATATAACAAGTTCCACATTTTTCATCGATACAAACGGAAAAAAAAGAAAAGGGAAACAAGCACTCCATCCATGCAAGCTTCCATATAGTGAATTAAATCTGCAAAATGGGAAACAACAAAGTTAGAAGAAGAAGACTAGAATCAGAAGAACAAGAAGAAAATGAAGAAGAAGAAGTAAGCATACTTAGGTAAAATGGAGCTAACCTAGCTAATTGTGCCATTTTTGAGTGAACTAAACATATTATGCCATTTTTTATATAACTTAGAGCTAACTTCATTTTGGAGAAGAAGAAGAAGAAGAAGAAGAAGAAGACTAGAAGAAGAACTTCTTCTTCTTTTCTTCCTGTTCCTTCTTTTCTTCCTCTTCCTAGATTTTCTTCATCTTATTATGTCATTTGTGGACTAAATAGGCTAAATTATGGCATAAATGGACTAAATAGGCTAAATAAGAAGAAAAATGCCATTTTTGAGCTTACCTAGCTAATTATGCCATTTTTGACCTAACTAAGCATATTATGAGATATAACTTAGAGCTTACTTCATTTTGGAGAAGAAGAAGAAGACTAGAAGAAGAAGAAGAAGAAGACTAGAAGAACTTCTTCTTCTTCTTTTCTTCTTCTTCTTCTTCTTCTTCTTTTCTTCATCTTCTTGTTCTTCTTCTTCTTCCTATTCCTTCTTTTCTTCCTCTTCCTTGATTTTCTTCCTCTTATTATGTCATTTGTGGACTAAATAGGCTAAATTATGTCATAAATGGACTAAATAGGCTAAATAAGAAGAAAAATGCCATTTTTTAGCTTACCTAGCTAATTATGCCATTTTTGACCTAACTAAGCATATTATGCCATTTTTGATATAACTTAGAGCTAACTTCATTTTGGAGAAGAAGAAGAAGAAGAAGACTAGAAGAAGAAGATCAGAAGATCTTCTTCTTCTTCTAGTCTTCTTCTTCTTCCTCTTCTTCTTCTTCTTCTTCTTCTTCTTCTTCTTCTTTAGGCGCAATCAACCACCTCTGGCCGGGGGTCATCGGCACGTGCGGGAGCTTTGTACAACCACACTTGTAGACCTTCTTGCCCTTCTCAACCAGCTCGTCGTCGTTGTAGCTTTCATCTGAAAAGGTGTCCTCGCTACCATCCTTCCGGCCACTAGCCTCCAGAGTCTCGTGGCCCGAAGACCCCGTGACCGAAGTCTTCTGGGACGAAGACGCCGTGACCGGAGTCTTCTGGGACGAAGACCCCATGACCGGAGTCTTCTCAGACAAAGACTCTGGGACCGGACTCACATGGGGCGAAGGATCGGCGACCCGAGTCTGATGGGGGGAAGGATCAGCGACCTGAGGCTCATGGACCGGAGTCCGAGACGGGTCCACATCAGACGGAGCACTCCTGTGGTCGGGTGAATCAGCTGAGGGTGGCGGCGAGGAAGGCATAACAGCCTTCGTACCTCTCCCGCTGCCACGTCCACCTCTAGCAGGCTTCTTCATCCTCCCCCGACCTCTCGCAGCCGAAAAGAAGCGCCCGCCGCAGTTGTCTGCATACTGTCTAGCAACGCTCTCCGAAGGGGCTGGGCTAGAATAATGGAACCACCCCTCCCAGTAGCGCTCGCCGGAGGATCGGGGCGCTCTGGACCCTTGCCCACCATCCTGTCAACACCTGCAATGACAAAAAGTAAACGAAATTAGTACAACATAAAAAATTTGGATACCTGACATGAAGATAATAATATGTATATAATTTAAGTGTATCATAGTCATGACCATACTAAAAATACACCAGATCAACACAAATATATACGGGGTCGGGGTGTGGTGTCAGGGTGTCGGGGTCGGGGTGTCGGGGTGTCAGGGTCGGGGTGTGGTGTCAGGGTGTCGGGGGTCGGGGGTAAGGGTGGGTGTGGTGTCGGGGTGTCGGTGGTCGGGGTGTCAGGTGTCGGGGTGTCGGTGGTCGGGGTCAGGGTGTGGTGTCAGGGTGTCGGGATGTCGGGGTCGGGGTGTCGTGCCGGGTTGTCGTGTCGGGGTGTTAGGGTGTCGGGGTCGGGGTGTGGTGTCAGGGTGTCGGTTGGTCGGGGTCGGGGTGTGGTGTCAGGGTGTCGGGGGTCGGGGGTCGAGGTGTCGTGCCGAGGTGTCAAGGTGTCGATGGGGTGTCGGGGCTCGGGTCGGGGTCGGGGTCTCTTTTTTACTTTTCTTCTTCTCTTCTTCTTCTTCTTTTTTCCTTTTCTTCTTCTCTTCTTCTTCTTCTCCTCCTCTCCTCTTTCTTCTTCTTCTTCTTCTTCTTCTTCTTCTTCTTCTTCTTCTTCTCCTCCTCTCCTCTTTCTTCTTCTTCTTCTTCTTCTTCTTCTTCTTCTTCTTCTTCTTCTTCTTCTTCTTGTTCTTCTTCTTGTTCTTCTTCTTCTTTCTTCTCCTCCTCCTCCTCCTCCTCCTCCTCCTCCTCTTCTTCTTCTTCTTCTTATTCTTCTTCTTCTTCTTCTTTTCTTCTTTCTTCTTCTCCCTCCTCCTGTTCCTCCCTCCTCCTTCTACCTCTTCTTCTAAACTAAAACTAAAACTAATCTAGAATAAACAAACCTAAAATAAACTAAAACTAAAACTAATCTAAAATAAACTAAACTAAAATAAACTAAAACTAAAACTAATCTAAAATAAACTAAACTAAAACTAAAACTAAACTAAAACTATAACTAAAATAGAAACTAAACTAAAAGAAACAAAAAGAAACTAATTAAACAAAAAAAGGGGGAGGAGCTCACCTGGTGGAGGGGCAGGCCGGACGGCTGCGGCGGCCGCTGGAGGAGGCGGCGACCCGGTGGAGGGGGAGGCCGGACGGCGGCGGCGGGGACGGCCGCGGCGCGGCTGCCCGACGTGGAATAGGCAGCGGGACCGCAGTGGAGGTCGGGGAGGGGTGCGGGGCGGAGGCGTGGTCGGCTACGCCGGACGGGGTCGGCGGCGGCACGGGCCGGTGTGGGTGGGGGATGGTGACGGAGGGATGGGGCGGGGGAGGGGGGTGGCGGGGCGACATGGACGGGGCAGCGGGGTGCGGTGGAGGTCGGGGGGCCGCAGGGGAGGGGTGCTGGGCGGCCGGCTACGGCAGACGGGGTCGGCGGCGGCGGCGCGCGGGTGGGGAGGAATGAGAGAGTGGAGAGAAGAGAGGGGGGCGGGACGGCCGTTAACGTACCCACCTCTTTGCCGTCAGCCAATGGTCGACAAAGTTTCTTTGCCGTCCGCTTGCGGATGGCAAAGAGGTGGGGCCGGTGGGCTTGAGTTGGTTAAACAATAACTGGACCCACCCACCTCTTTGCCGTCTGCTAGTAGACGGCAAAGATTCTTTGCCATTAGCCAGCGGACGGCAAAGAACTGGCTGATGGCAAAGACATTGTTTGCCATCAGCCACATCTTTGCCGTCCGTTTTCTTGTGGCTGACGGCAAAGACCTTCTTTGCCGGCAGCAAGCGGACGACAAAGAGTGGGCAGATGGCAAATAAGCTAATTCCAGTAGTGAAGCCCTATGCATACATTACCCCAATATCACCACAGGATTCCGCTAGTTGAATGCCATAACATATGTCAAGTGAATCAGTAAGATACCCCAATTTTCACCTCAAGTATTCATACCGCAAGACATATATCATGTGTTCTCATCTCTGAATATTCAATCCGACAAGACAAAACTTCAAAGGGTAAAGATTCAATTCATCATAACAAGAGTATAGAGGGTAGAAACATCATATGATTAGACTATATTAACAAAGCCCATAATGTAGATCACGAGAGAGAGAGAGAGAGAGATTAAACACATAGCTACTAGTACAAACCCTCAGTCCCGAGGGTGGACTACTCCCTCCTTATGGTGGTGGTCGCCGTGATGATGAAGATGGCCACCGAAGATGATTCCCCCTCCTGCAGGGTGCCGGAACGGGATCTAGATTGGTTTTCGCGGATATAGAGACCTTGCAGCGGCGGAACTTCTGATCTAGGTTAACCCCGATGAGTTTCGGAATATTTGCGAATTTATAGTGCAAAGAAGGGGTGTGGGAGGCCACCGAGGTGGGCACAACCCACCTGGGCGCGCTAGGGGGGCCTGGCGCCCTGGTGGGTTGTGCCCCCCTCGGGGCACCCCCCAGGTGCTTCTTCGGCCCAATGGGAGTCTTCTAGCCCATAAAAAATCCCCGTGGAGTTTCGTTGCGTTTGAACTCCGTTTGATATTGATTTCCTGCAATGTAAAAAACAAGCAAAAAACAGCAACTGGCACTGGGCACTGGGTCAATAGGTTAGTCCCAAAAAATGATATAAAGTTGCTATAAAAAGATTGTAAAACATCCAAGAATGATAAAATAACAGCATGAATTGGTGTGTGGTTCTGTTGTGCTGTCGTTGGTATAACCTGTTTTCCAGGATCACAAAACCGAGAGCTGATGATTATTTCAGATCCATCAATGTCAAGGCGGCGTACCAGACCAACGAGCCTTTTATTTTGGCAAATCAACCAACACAAATATTTTTTTTGGAAGAAACATTTGCACGTAGCGATGACCGGAGAGTATTGCAAAGGTTTGAGCAGAGGAATTCGCTTAATGAAGTTGCACAACAAGATGATGGTTACACTGCTCCTGATGTACAACATTCCACAGATGTTCCTAATATCTTTGAGAACCATCACGTCAATGACGCTGGCGAAAAGATTGCCTATCGTGCTGTGGACATACAAGAGTTGATCAAGAAGAAGCCAACGTTCGAGGACATTGAGGATGAAGAAGAAGATGACACTCTGGGGAATTACGATTCAGACTGATACACATGGCGAAGATGTTGATGCTACTGCTGCGGATGATGATTAGATTGCTTTTGTCGTATTTGCCTGTCATAAGACGTTTTTTATCTACTATGTGAAATTGTGTTTGCTATGACAATTGAAACCTGATGAACGTGTTGTTTAGTATTTTGCTGTGAGAACATCACTTGTTATGTATGTTCATTTTGTGTTTGGTGATCGTATGCGGACTAAAACATGATGACATTGTTGTTTTGTTGTACTCATATTTGGCTATGAAACTTGAATTTGATGACATAGTTTGCTATTGGACTGCAATTTGCTCGACATCTTCGAATGGGAACAAAGCTGACCCGACAGGGCCTCTGCTAATTTATTTATTTGCTACCAAAAGGGCCTATGCTATTTCTTTATTTATGAGCAAAAGGGGATACCCCCCGATTTCTGTTAATAGAAATCATTAGATGTTCACAACACTACGCCTAGCCTTCTACACAGGTTTCATTCACTACTAGTTTCAGCAAAGTGCTCATGTCATAGCCACTGAATACATCATGAGTGCTACATACACTGCAAATAAAGAGACAATCATCCTACAGGGCACATCGATTTTACCCATTATCTTCAGAAGCTCTTTCGTCTCCTCATTGTTGTCAAGGTCGTTCAGCAGCCGTTGCATGGCCATGATCAGAGGAACTGCATCTTTAACCTTCTGCTCTGCATCTTCCTCTTCCGCCGTTCCTTCAGTTACTTGTCCAACATCCCAACCTGTTGGTATTGGGATTCCTCGGCTAACCATAATCAGCGTAGTTGCATTACCCCACATCAGCAACTTCCCAGAAATACAAATCACACGAATCTTCCCTTTTCTGCATCAATCAAATTGGAAGATCATCAACTAAACTATTAAAAAACAGCAACTGAAAGCAGCAGAACAACACTTAAACATATTATTACCCGATGATTCGGGAATTTTTAGAAGACTCGGCCAGGGTTGAGGATTGTGGTTGAGACGCGACGAATGACTCTACGTGATTTGCAGCAGTGGCACCACACCAACGGCAACGGGGCGCGATGAGCAACCGGCTGCGGTGCGTGTGCCGGCGGGGGTGAGATGAGACCCACAGGCGATGGTAGGGGTGGCGACTTGGCGCATATCTGGTTGTTGTCTGCTGAAGAGCAGGTGGATGAGCAGCCACCGAACATGGTTGCTGCGGCCAGAGCTTCTGATGCTAGGTAGAGTAAGTAGAGAAGAGGAGAACCGAACGTTGGATATGTCAGTTTCATTACTTGCAGAGTAGCATAGCACCATATATAGTCATAGTCTAGGTTTGGATTCGAACCAGCTACAAGAGCACGTTTCTCTTTTTACTTGTACACTAGCTTGTTCTGTACGCCTTCTCAAGTCTTTGAATTTCTTTTTTTGCGAGGAAGGAAGGAGAACAAAATTGAGAGTTCCTGGGACTCGAACCCAAGACCTCTCGGTTGAAAACCAAGGGCGCTAGTCACTTATGTGGCGAACGTTCCCTGGGAGGAGGACGGCAGACGAACGCATTTTCCTCGTAGTTATAGTTGCGACGCAAGATCGAACGGTCGCAGTTTCGGGAGTGTTATCAGGCGAACGAGCCAGGTTTTTCTTTTCTTCCTATATATAAAAAAGTATGCTACTTGGTGTCAGCTTAGTCAAAAAATGATTGTGCCAACCTTGACCGTTGGATTGACATTCAACATCTGTCGTGTTTCTTTAGTCTCTTCTTCCTCCAGCCGCCAAAGCCAAACCAGCGCCGGTGGGACCGCCTGCTCCCGCCTCCCACGGTTGGTTGTGCTGCCGCGCACGCATTGTGGCCACATCGCACCCTAAAACTCTGCTCATCTTCCCAGGCTCCTGTTCGTTCCCGTCCGAGGCCTCACCATCGTCCTCCGCCTTGGTTCGCTCGCGGCGGTGCCGCCCTCCGGTGTTGTCGACATGGTCAACAACCAAGAGGAATAAGGAGATGCCTGTACATGGTGAGGATGACAGTAGGGACCCAGCAGCGCGCGCAGTAGTTTTATTTTTTCAGGACAGAGAAGGGTATCAACTGGGTTGTTCGGGAGCTGTGGCCCGTCTAGCACATGACCAGACCAGTTTGGTTTTTTCTTTCTGAAAATGGCTAGCCCAGCTATTTTGTTTTTTGCAGAATAACCAATGTAGGCCTACTTGCTTTTCTACGCCCATCCGGGCCGGAAATCTTTCAAGATGAGGAGGGATGCATTTTGCCCAGAAAATTGGCTATAAATAATAAGAACTGGGCTATAAGTAATAATAAATGGGCTGTAAAATTAAAAAATACAGCAAACAGGCAATTCGTTCCAAAATACTTTTTTCTTTTGGATTTTGATATTTTAAATTTCATTGTTTTTGTGCGAGTAAAATTTCATTGGATTTAAATTAAGGCATGTTTAGTTTTTAAATTAATTTGAATCTGGCTAGAAATTTCGAGTTGTATGCTGTTTGGGACAGATTTGGAGGCTGACTTGTGGGTATACTAGGTTGACGTGTACAAAAGGCTTTGACAACTTAGTCCACAAACGATTCTAGCAGAAGTGACCGTTGGATGTTAATCCAACGGCCATGCTGGTTCTTCAATATCTGATCTTCTTGCTCCAGCCGGCCAAACCAGCGCCGGTTGGACTGCCTGCTCCCGCCTCCCGTGGCCGGCTATGCTGCCGCACAGGCCGCACCGCCCCACCCTACTCCATTGTTGGCCAGGCCATTCCTCTACTCACCCACACCTCCTATTATTTTCCGCCGACGGCAGCCGGACCAGTAAACCCTCATACTCCCCACCGTGTGTGCAACCACTGCTGAGTCTTCCCTGGCTCCGTGTCCTTCCCTTCCTAGGCCTCGCCGTCGTCCACCGCCCTGGTGCTCTCGGCACGCTGTGGTCAACGTGGTCAACGAACGACATCCATCAGATGTGGACTGTACGTGGAGAGGCTGACAGCTGCTTCCACGGCTGCACACAAGGAAATGCCTCCTTATTATGCGGAAAATAAGGATTCCTCCACCTGACATCTGGGACCCACCGGAAGGGCCTCTGTATTTCGCGAAAAAAACATTCCCCCCGCTGACAGGTCGGACCCACCAGCTATATCTTCGCACGCAAGGAAGTGCCTCCTTATTACGCAACAAAAAAATGAATACCTCCCTGCTAGCTGGGACCCAGCATAGTGGGAAGCTGACATGTGGGCCTACTAAGTTGACGAGGATGGAGGGCTTTGTCAAGTTAGTCAATATGAACGATTCTAGCTCCAGTGAATGTACGATGTCCATCCAACGGCCGTAGTGCTTCTTCAACCTCTGGTCTTCTTGCTCCAGCCGCCCAAAGCAGCACCGGTCATGCTGTTGGAAATATGCCCTAGAGGCAATAATAAATAGGTTATTATTATATTTCCTTGTTCATGATAATCGTTTATTATCCATGCTAGAATTGTATTGATAGGAAACTCAGATACATGTGTGGATACATAGACAACACCATGTCCCTAGTAAGCCTCTAGGAGACTAGCTCGTTGATCAATAGATGGTTACGGTTTCCTAACCATGGACATTGGATGTCGTTGATAACGGGATCACATCATTAGGAGAATGATGTGATGGACAAGACCCAATCCTAAGCCTAGCACAAGATCGTGTAGTTCGTTTGCTCAGAGCTTTTCTAATGTCAAGTATCACTTCCTTAGACCATGAGATTGTGCAACTCCCGGATACCGTAGGAATGCTTTGGGTGTGCCAAACGTCACAACGTAACTGGGTGGCTATAAAGGTGCACTACGGGTATCTCCGAAAGTGTCTGTTGGGTTGGCACGAATCGAGACTGGGATTTGTCACTCCGTGTAAACGGAGAGGTATCTCTGGGCCCACTCGGTAGGACATCATCATTATGTGCACAATGTGACCAAGGAGTTGATCACGGGATGATGTGAGTTACGGAACGAGTAAAGAGACTTGCCGGTAACGAGATTGAACAAGGTATAGGGATACCGACGATCGAATCTCGGGCAAGTAACATACCGTTAGACAAAGGGAATTGAATACGGGATTGATTGAATCCCCGACATCGTGGTTCATCCGATGAGATCATCGTGGAACATGTGGGAGCCAACATGGGTATCCAGATCCCGCTGTTGGTTATTGACCGGAGAACGTCTCGGTCATGTCTGCATGGTTCCCGAACCCGTAGGGTCTACACGCTTAAGGTTCGATGACGCTAGGGTTATAGGGATAGTATGTACGTGGTTACCGAATGTTGTTCGGAGTCCCGGATGAGATCCCGGACGTCACGAGGAGTTCCGGAATGGTCCGGAGGTAAAGATTTATATATGGGAAGTCCTGTTTTGGTCACCGGAAAAGTTTCGGGTGAAATCGGTAATGTACCGGGACCACCGGGAGGGTCCCGGGGGTCCACCAAGTGGGGCCACCAGCCCCAGAAGGCTGCGTGGGCCAAGTGTGGGAGGGGACCAGCCCCAGGTGGGCTGGTGCGCCCCCCCACCAAGGCCCAAGGCGCATGGGAGAGTGGGAGGGGGCAAACCCTAGGTCCAGATGGGCCTTAGGGCCCATCTAGTGGGGCGCATCCCCCTCTCCTCCCCTTGGCCGCCCCCCTTGATGGGATCTAGGGCTGGCCGCCTCCTCTTGGGGGTGGAAACCCTAAGGGGGGCGCAGCCCCCTTCCCCCCTATATATACTTGAGGTTTGGGCTGCCATAGACACACGAGAAAGTCTCCTTTCGGTGCAGCCCTACCCCTCTCCCTCCTCCTCCTCTCCCACGGTGCTTGGCGAAGCCCTGCGGGATTGCCACGCTCCTCCACCACCACCATGCCGTCGTGTTGCTGCTGGATGGAGTCTTCCCCAACCTCTCCCTCTCTCCTTGCTGGATCAAGGCGTGGGAGACGTCACCGGGCTGCACGTGTGTTGAACGCGGAGGCACCGTTCTTTCGGTGCTTAGATCGGAATCAACCGCGATCTGAATCGCTACGAGTACGACTCCCTCATCCGCGTTCTTGCAACGCTTCCGCATCGCGATCTACAAGGGTATGTAGATTCACTCCCCTTCCCCTCGTTGCTAGATTACTCCATAGATTGATCTTGGTGATGCGTAGAAAATTTTGAATTTCTGCTACGTTCCCCAACAGTGGCATCATGAGCTAGGTCTATGCGTAGTTTCTATGCACGAGTAGAACACAAAGAAGTTGTGGGCGTCGATGTTGTCAATTCTTCTTGCCGCTACTAGTCTTATCTTGTTTCGGCGGCATTGTGGGATGAAGCGGCCCGGACCGACCTTACACGTACGCTTACGTGAGACAGGTTCCACCGACTGACATGCACTAGTTGCATAAGGTGGCTAGCGGGTGTCTGTCTCTCCCACTTTAGTCGGAACGGATTCGATGAAAAGGGTCCTTATGAAGGGTAAATGGAAATTGGCAAATCACGTTGTGGTCATACGTAGGTAAGAAACGTTCTTGCTAGAAACCTACAAACCACGTAAAAAAACTTGCAACAACAATTAGAGGACGTCTAACTTGTTTTTGCAGCATGTGCCTTGTGATGTGATATGGCCAGAAGATGTGATGAATGACATATGTGATGTATGAGATTGATCATATTCTTGTAATAAGAATCACGACTTGCATGTCGATGAGAATGACAACCGGCAGGAGCCATAGGAGTTGTCTTTATTATTTTGTATGACCTGCGTGTCATTGAATAACGCCATGTAAATTACTTTACTTTATTGCTAAGCGCGTTAGCCATAGAAGTAGAAGTAATCGTTGGCGTGACGACTTCATGAGGACACAATGATGGAGATCATGATGATGGAGATCATGGTGTCATGCCGGTGACAAAGATGATCATGGTGCCCCGAAGATGGAGATCAAAGGAGCATGATGATATTGGCCATATCATGTCACTATTTGATTGCATATGATGTTTATCATGTTTTGCATCTTATTTGCTTAGAACGACGGTAGCAAGTAGGATGATCCCTTATAATAATTTCAAGAAAGTGTTCACCCTAACTGTGCACCGTTGCGAAGGTTCGTCGTTTCGAAGCACCACGTGATGATCGGGTGTGATAGATTCTTACGTTCGAATACAACGGGTGTTGACGAGCCTAGCATGTACAGACATGGCCTCGGAACACACGCAATACACTTAGGTTGACTTGACGAGCCTAGCATGTACAGACATGGCCTCGGAACACGGAGGACCGAAAGGTCGAGCATGAGTCGTATAGAAGATACGATCAACATGGAGATGTTCACCGATCTTGACTAGTCCGTCTCACGTGATGATCGGACACGGCCTAGTTAAACTCGGATCATGTTTCACTTAGATGACTAGAGGGATGTCTATCTGAGTGGGAGTTCATTAATCAGACGAACTTCATTATCATGAACATAGTCAAAAGGTCTTTGCGAATTATGTCTTGCGCTTTAAGTTCTACTGGTTTAGATATGTTCCTAGAGAAAATTTAGTTGAAAGTTGGTAGTAGCAATTATGCGGACTGGGTCCGTAAACTGAGGATTGTCCTCATTACTACACAGAAGGCTTATGTCCTTAATGCACCGCTCGGTGTGCTGAACCTCAGCGTCGTCTGTAGATGTTACGAAACATCTGACATACACGTTTTGATAACTACGTGATAGTTCAGTGCGGTTTAGAATTGTGGCACCCAAGACGATTTTGAAACGTCGCAGAACATGTGAGATGTTCCGAAGACTGAAATTGGGATTTCAGACTAGTGCCCACGTCAAGAGGTATGAGACCTCTGACAAGTTTCCTAAGCCTGCAAACTAAGGGAGAAAAGCTCAATCGTTGAGCGTGTGCTCAGATTGTCTGAGTGCCACAATCGCTTGAATCGAGTGGGAGTTATTCTCCCAGATGAGATAGTGATAGTTCTCCATAGTCACTGCCACCAAGCTAGTAGAGCTTCGTGATGAACTATAACATATCAAGGATAGTTATGATGATCCTTGAGCTATTCGCGATGTTTGACACCGCGAGAGTAGAAATCAAGAAGGAGCATCAATTGTTGATGGTTAGTAGAACCGCTAGTTTAAGAAGGGCAAGGGCAAAAGGGATACTTCATGAAACAGCAAGTCGTTTGCTGCTCTAGTGAAGAATCCCAAGGTTGAACCCAAACCCGAGACTAAGTGCTTCTGTAATAAGAGGAACGGTCACTGAAGCAGTACTACCCTAGATACTTGGTAGATGAGAAGACAGGCAAGGTCGACAGAAGTATATTGGATATACGTCACATGAATGTGTACTTTACTAGTACTCCCAACAGCACCAGGGTATTAGATACCGGTTCGGTTGCTATGTGTTAGTAACTCGAAATAAAAGCTGCGGAATAAACGGAGACTAGCTAAAGGTGAGATGACGATATGTGTTGGAAGTGTTTCCAAGGTTGATGTGATCAAGCATCGCATGCTCCCTCTACCATCGAGATTTGGTGTTTGCGTTGAGCATGATTGGATTATGTTTATCGCAATACGGTTATTCATTTAAGGAGAATAATGGTTACTCTGCTTATTTGAATAATACTTTCAATGGTCTTGCACCTAAAATGAATCTCGATTGTAGTGATACACATGTTCGTGCCAAAAGATGTAAAATAGTAATGATAGTTCCAGATACGTATGGCACTGCAATTTGAGTCATATTGGTATAGAACGCATGAAGAAGCTCCATGTAGATGGATCTTTGGACTCAATAGTTTTTGAAAAAATTGAGACATGCGAACCATGTCTATTGGTATATATGCATGAAGAAACTCCATGCAGATGGATCGCTTGGACTCACTTGATTTCGAATCACTTGAGACATGAAAATCATACCACATGGGCGAGATGACTGAAAGTCCTCGTTTTCAGTAAGATGGAACAAGAGAGCAACTTATTGGAAGTAATACATTTTGATGTATGCAGTCCAATGAGTTCTGAGGCATGCAGTGGATATCATTATGTTCTTACTTCACAGATAATTTGAGTAGCTGCTGAGAATATTTACTTAATGAAACACAAGTCTGAATTATTGAAAGGTTCAAGTAATTTCAGAGTGAAGTCGAAGATTGTCGTGACAAGAGGATAAAATGTCTATGATATGATCATAAAGATATCTGAGTTACGAGTTTGGCACACAATTAAGACATTGTGGAAAGTGTTTCACAATTAATACCGCCTGGAACACCATAGTGTGATGGTGTGTCCGAACACCATAACTGCACCCTATTGGATATGGTGCATACCATGATGTTTCTTATCAAATTACCACTATCGTTTATGGGTTAGGCATTAGAGACAACCGCATTCACTTTAAAAGGGGCACCACGCAATTCCGTTGAGACGACACCGTTTAGAGAAACCTAAGTTGTCGTTTCTTAAAAGTTTGGGGCTGCGAGCTTATGTGAAAAAGTTTCAAGCTGATAAGCTCGAACCCAAAGCGGATAAATACATCTTCATAGAAAACCCAAAACAGTTGGGTATACCTCCTATTTCAGATCTGGAAGCAAAAGTAATTGCTTCTAGAAACGAGTCCTTTCTCGAGGAAAAGTTTCTCTCGAAAGAATTGAGTGGGAGGATGTTGGAGACTTGATAAGGTTATAGAACCGTCACTTCAACTAGTGTGTAGCAGGGCACAGGAAGTTGTTCCTGTGGCACCTACACCAATTGAAGTGGAAGCTTATGATAGTGATCATGAAACTTCGGATCAAGTCACTACCAAACCTCGTAGGACGACGAGGATGCGTGCTACTTCAGAGTGGTACGTGATCCTGTCTGAGATATCATGTTGTTGGACAATACTGAACCTACGAGCTATGGAGAAGCGATGGTGGGCCCATATTCCGACAAATGGTTAGAAGCCATAAAATCCGAGAGGATCCATGTATGAAAACAAAGTATAGACTTTGAGAGCACTACTTGATGGTCGTAAGGCTGTTGAGGTAAATGGATCTTTAAGAAGAATACGGACATGGACGGTAATGTTGCCGTCTATGAAGCTCGACTTGTGGCAAAGAGTATTTCCACAAGTTCAAGGAGTTGACTACGATGAGATTTTCTCATCCGTAGCGGTGCTTAAGTCCGTCGGAATCATGTTAGCATTATCTGCATTTGTGAAATCTAGCAGATGGATGTCAAAACAAGTTTCCTTACCAGTTTTCGTAAGGAAAGGTTGTATGTGATACAATCAGAAAGTTTTTGTCGATCCTAAGGATGCTAAAAGGTATGCTAGCTCCAGTGATCCTTCCATGGATTAGAGCAAGCATCTCGGAGTCAGAATATACACTTTGATGGAGTGATCAAAGTTTTTGGGTTTATACAAAGTTTGTTAGAAACTTGTATTTACAATAAAGTGAGTGGGAGCGCTACAACATTTCTGATAAGTATATGTGAATGACATATTGTTGATCCGAAATGATGTAAAATTTCTGGAAAGCATAAAGGGTTGTTTGAAAGGAGTTTTTCAAAGGAAGACCTGGATAAAGCTGCTTACACATTGGGCATCAAGATCTATAGAGATAGATCAAGACGCTTGATGATACTTTCAAAGAACGCACACCTTGACATGATTTTGAAAGAGTTCAAATAGATCAGCAAAGAAGGAGTTCTTGGCTGTGTTACAAGGTGTGAGTATTGAGTAAGACTCAAGACCTGACCACAGCAGAAGATAGAGAAAGGACGAAGGTCGTCCCCTATGCTTTAGACATAGGCTCTATAGTATGCTATGCTGTGTACCGCACATGTAGTGTGCCTTGCCATGAGTTGGTCAAGAGGGTACAATAGTGATCCGGGAAAGGATCTCATGACAGCGGTCGAACTTGTCCTTAGTACCTAGTGGATTAAGGAATTTTCTCGATTATGGAGGTGGAAAGGAGTTCGTCGTAAAGGGCTACGTCGATGCGAACTTTGACACTAATCCGGATGACTCTGAGTAGTAAACCGGATTCGTATAGTAGAGCAATTATTTGAAATGGCTCCAAATAGCGCGTGGTAGCATCCACAAAGATGACATAGATATTCGTAAAGCACACACGGATCTGAAAGGTTCAGACCCGTTGACTAATAACCTCTCTCACAAGCATAACATGATCAAACCAGAACTCATTGAGTGTTAATCACATAGAGATGTGAACTAGATTGTTGACTCTAGTAAACTCTTGGGTGTTGGTCACATGGTGATGTGACCTGTCAGTGTTAATCACATGGTGATGTGAACTAGATTATTGACTCTAGTGCAAGTGGGAGACTGTTGGAAATATGCCCTAGAGGCAATAATAAATAGGTTATTATTATATTTCCTTGTTCATGATAATCGTTTATTATCCATGCTAGAATTGTATTGATAGGAAACTCAGATACATGTGTGGATACATAGACAACACCATGTCCCTAGTAAGCCTCTAGGAGACTAGCTCGTTGATCAATAGATGGTTACGGTTTCCTAACCATGGACATTGGATGTCGTTGATAACGGGATCACATCATTAGGAGAATGATGTGATGGACAAGACCCAATCCTAAGCCTAGCACAAGATCGTGTAGTTCGTTTGCTCAGAGCTTTTCTAATGTCAAGTATCACTTCCTTAGACCATGAGATTGTGCAACTCCCGGATACCGTAGGAATGCTTTGGGTGTGCCAAACGTCACAACGTAACTGGGTGGCTATAAAGGTGCACTACGGGTATCTCCGAAAGTGTCTGTTGGGTTGGCACGAATCGAGACTGGGATTTGTCACTCCGTGTAAACGGAGAGGTATCTCTGGGCCCACTCGGTAGGACATCATCATTATGTGCACAATGTGACCAAGGAGTTGATCACGAGATGATGTGAGTTACGGAACGAGTAAAGAGACTTGCCGGTAACGAGATTGAACAAGGTATAGGGATACCGACGATCGAATCTCGGGCAAGTAACATACCGTTAGACAAAGGGAATTGAATACGGGATTGATTGAATCCCCGACATCGTGGTTCATCCGATGAGATCATCGTGGAACATGTGGGAGCCAACATGGGTATCCAGATCCCGCTGTTGGTTATTGACCGGAGAACGTCTCGGTCATGTCTGCATGGTTCCCGAACCCGTAGGGTCTACACGCTTAAGGTTCGATGACGCTAGGGTTATAGGGAAAGCATGTACGTGGTTACCGAATGTTGTTCGGAGTCCCGGATGAGATCCCGGACGTCACGAGGAGTTCCGGAATGGTCCGGAGGTAAAGATTTATATATGGGAAGTCCTGTTTTGGTCACCGGAAAAGTTTCGGGTGAAATCGGTAATGTACCGAGACCACCGGGAGGGTCCCGGGGGTCCACCAAGTGGGGCCACCAGCCCCAGAAGGCTGCGTGGGCCAAGTGTGGGAGGGGACCAGCCCCAGTGGGCTGGTGCGCCCCCCCACCAAGGCCCAAGGCGCATGGGAGAGTGGGAGGGGGCAAACCCTAGGTCCAGATGGGCCTTAGGGCCCATCTAGTGGGGCGCCTCCCCCTCTCCTCCCCTTGGCCGCCCCCCCTTGATGGGATCTAGGGCTGGCCGCCTCCTCTTGGGGGTGGAAACCCTAAGGGGGGCGCAGCCCCCTTCCCCCCTATATATACTTGAGGTTTGGGCTGCCATAGACACACGAGAAAGTCTCCTTTCGGTGCAGCCCTACCCCTCTCCCTCCTCCTCCTCTCCCACGGTGCTTGGCGAAGCCCTGCGGGATTGCCACGCTCCTCCACCACCACCATGCCGTCGTGTTGCTGCTGGATGGAGTCTTCCCCAACCTCCCCCTCTCTCCTTGCTGGATCAAGGCGTGGGAGACGTCACCGGGCTGCACGTGTGTTGAACGCGGAGGCACCGTTCTTTCGGTGCTTAGATCGGAATCAACCGCGATCTGAATCGCTACGAGTACGACTCCCTCATCCGCGTTCTTGCAACGCTTCCGCATCGCGATCTACAAGGGTATGTAGATTCACTCCCCTTCCCCTCGTTGCTAGATTACTCCATAGATTGATCTTGGTGATGCGTAGAAAATTTTGAATTTCTGCTACGTTCCCCAACACATGCCGCCTGCTCCTGCCTCCCATGGACGGCTGTGCTGCCACGGAGGCCTCGCCGCCCCTGCCACTCCCACCGTTGGCCAGACCCTGCGGCGGCGGCAGCCTCACACCGCAGCCGAACCAGTGAACCCTCGTACTCCTCTCCCCGTGGGCATCCACTGCCATGCCCTCCCGGGCTCCGCGTCGTCCCCTTCCGAGGCCTCGCCGTGGTCCACCGCCTTGGTGCTCTCGGCACGGCGTGGTCAATGTGGTCAACGACTGAGTTCCATTGGAAGAGTACTGTACGTGGAGAGGCTGACAGCTGGGTCCACGGCCGCACACAAGGAAATGCCTCCTTATTACGTGCAAAATAATTATTCCTCCACCTAACAGCAGGGACCCACGGGACGGGCCACCGTATTTCGTGAAAAAATATTTCCATCCTGACTGCTGGGACCCACCAGCTACATTTTCGCAAGCAAGGAAGTGCGTCCATATTATGGGCAAAAAAATGATTCGGCCCCCTGACTGCTGGGACCCACCAGCTACATATTCACACACAAGGAAGTGCGTGACAGTCGGGACCCACCTGGTCGCAGCGTACGTAGCGTTGTCATTCTAGTCGTGAACGTGTACGTACATACGATCGGTCTGTCTGCAGGCTGCAGCGATGAACCGTGGCCATGTATGGAAGGGCACGTGTCGTAGTAGAGGCCCGCACGTGTCATAGTAGAGGCACGCACGTAGCATGTACATGTACGTACAACGGCCAGGGTGCAAGTAAGTAAATACGGCCACGGGCGGGGTCTCGAACGCCTACTCGCGCATACGTACGGCCATGGCTCGTGTACATGGCTGGGTCGGAACAAAGAAACTGCATCATCATCGTGTTCATGGTGAGGCAACGTAATGCGTCGTGTTCATCGGGAGGCAACGGAACGCGTGCTGTTCATCAGGAGCCAACCGGCTTGGATGGAACAGCCGATGGAAACGAGGCCTGGCGTACCGCGGAATGGAGGAAACGGCCTTGTGTTTGACCGGCCAAGGTTGAAACGGGATCCTATTCATCGGGAGGGTTCTGGCGTGCCGCAAAACGGAGGAAACAGACTTCTCTTGGTCGAAACGGTGTCCTGTTGACCGGGAGGGGTGTGGTGTACCGCAAAACGGAGGAAACGGACTTGTGTTGGAGCGCTACGGTCGAAACGGGGGTCCTGTTCATCGGGAGGGGTGTGGCGTACCGCCTAACGGGACTCCACGGGATACTGCTCATCTCCACCGTCGACCTCCTCCAGCCTCCACTGGCTACTGTTCATCCACTGTCGACCTCCTCCAGCCTCCACCTACGACTATTCATCCACGGGCTCCTGTTCATCCTGCCTCCACCGCGCGCTCCTCCACCGGCTACTGTTCAACCAGCCCTCTCCACGTGGTCCTATTCAACCACCGCTCCACGGGCTACTATTCATCCAGCCCTCCACCGGCTACTGTTCAACCAGCCCTCCACGGGGTCGTCCTATTCATCCAGCCCTCCACGGGGTCCTGTTCATCCAACCCCCACCAGGAACTGTTCATCCAAACCCCCCCAAAAATGCTCACAGTTCATCTAGAGGCAGCATCGATCGGCTTCAGTTAGCAGCAGTAGCGAAGGAATCACTCGGGTTCAGTTAATAGCAAGGGATCGATCGATCGCTCGGGTTCAGTAATGCGTAGCCTATAGTGCAATCGCTCGGGTTCAGTTAGAGCCCAACGCCTCGCTCCGGTTCAGTTATAGCGCAACGCCTCGCACACACGCGCATACGTACGAGAGAAACGCGCATCGCTCGGCACCAGACCACCCACCGTAACTGGGAACTCCCTTGATATTTTCCTCGCCCTCGCTTCTACCACGGTTTTTTCCGTCATGGACGGCCCAAAGAATGTCATGCAGCTGCGTCTCCGGCCCGCCCAGGACGAAAAGCCCATTTTCTGTCATGGTTTTTTTTCATCGAAGTAGGAGCCCACCACATCTATGGTGATACCAGGTTTTGTCACAATTATCGTCATAGGAGTGTCATAAGCATGACAATTTTTTTTGTTTGGCCCAAAATGTCACGGATGTGTCTTTTTTTTGTAGTGCAAGCCGCCTACGGACGAACCGACACCAGGGCGTGCCAGCCGTCGCCGAAACCGACTTGCCAAGCCACCGTGGAGCCATCCACAGCCGGAGCAGCAGCCATCCCGGCCACACTGCCCAACCCGCGCCGCCTAGCGAGCTCCCGGCGTCGGAGCAGCCAGGCACGCACCCGTGCATCCCGCCGCCCCCAAGCACCATCCACCAAGCATCACCACAGCGGCCCGAGTGGCACGGGCAGCCACCGGGGAGGCCGGATCTGGCGCCCCACCCGCTGGATCAACGCAGACGCAGAGGGTGGAGGTGCCATGGACGACGGGGGAGGGATCCACCGCCGCCCGATCCACCAGGCCCAGCTATGCCTGTCGGGGTTTGGGTGCGACATATGCCAATGGATGGCTTATCATGGTGGGAGCGAGTAGAATGTCGCCGGTGCCTGGAAGCGGGATGAGGCGTAGACATGAATGCCGACGCACTTTACCCAGGTTCGGGGCTCTCCTAGGAGATAACACCCCTAATCCTGCTCTGCGGGGTCTCCGCATGATCACTAAGGCACTAGTGGTACAATGGTGCTCCTCCAGCTGTATGCTAGAGGTAGGAGAAGGCAAGGCTAGCTCTCTCGTTTCTCTATGGGTCGGTCCAGTTCTAACAGGTTGGGAACCCTTTGCATGGGTGCCCTGGGGGGTTTATATAGACCTACCCCCCAGGGGTACAATAGTAATCCGGCCGGGTGTAGGACCCGGCTGTCAGTCTCTCTGGTTGCCGGCTTCTCCGCCGACTGGTGGGGCCCGCCACCTGGTGGGCCCCGCCGACTGGTCTGGTACGGGGCCGACAAGCCGCCTCCGCCGCTCACGGGTCTGGTCGGCTGCTGATAACTGTAGCGGTGATGCGAATGATGCAGGCTCAGTCAGATGAGCGTGGCAACAGCCCTGCCGCCTGGCGGGCGATTACTGTAGCCAGTCCGCGTCTCGTCTGGTTAATGGCGCGTGTGTCCCGAGGAAGGGGCGGGCCGACTGCTGGGGGCCGACCTCCCTCGGGTCCGACTGGTGGAGCTCTAGCCGTCTTCCGGGCCCTCCCTGATCGGCGGGGCTCGTCGTCGTTGGGCCGTACCGACAGGCCGTCGTGGGAGCAGGGCTCCGCCTGCTTGTGGTGACGTCAGGGGTGGAGTGGCAACAGTGCCGCGCCGGGCGGAGATCTCCGCCGGTACGGTGCACTGTGGCCACGCCCGTCCCTAGATCGGGGGGGGGGGGGGGGGGGGGGGGGATGGGCTACGCTGTAGCCACTCCCTGTCTTGTCTTTCTTGATGAGGGCGCAGGCTTCGTCGGCGCCTCGGGCCGACTGCTAGGGGTCGGCTTCTCTGAAAGCCGCCCACTAGGAGTCTGCTTGTCTTGATGCCGGCCTCTGGAACTCGGCCGTCTGCGGGCAGCCGGCTATTCCTCCAGCCGGCTACCAGAAGGCGGCACTGCGTCTTGGTGCCTTGAGGGGCGCGGCTAGCCCCGATGTCTTGAAAGGTTCTGGGTCTCGGGTTTGCCTACCCGTGGCCCATTACTCCGACAGTAGTCCTCGAAGCTGGTGAGGTGCCGGGGCTGAGCAGCCGAGGAGCCTCAGCGGTTTCTTTCTCCGAGTGCTTGAGAGCTTCGTCCGACTTCTGCCGAGGAGACTGGCCGGAGTCGGCCTCGACCAGTCTGACTTATCCAAACTTCGAACGCGTCGGCGGGGACCAAGTGGCGTGATAGCTAAGCCTCTAGGCCGCCGCCTGTTGCGGGCATGTCATGTGGCGCCGAGCGGCCGGGCCAGTCTGCCAACCCACGCTCGCGATGGGACACGCATGTTGGCGGGGCCCGCCACTACCACGCCTCGGCACGCGAGCGGATCCGCTGCGGCTGAGGTGGGCGGTTGAGGCTGCCGTGGAGTTACTGCGCGTAGTAACTCGCGTGATAAACGTGGGGGCGTGGGGTCATGGGCGTAGTAAATCCCACGATCGCCCCCTCAGCTTCGCAGCCCGTAGGCCTATAAGTAGGGGGAGGAGGGGGAGCGGTGGAGCACGCACGTCCCTCCTTCCCATTCTTTCATCCTTCTTCTTCCTCTTGCCGTCGCTCCTCCAAGCCACGCTGAGCGCTGTGGTGGTTCGTCTCCGATGAGCTCATCATCCAATCCCACGCCCCCATGGCGTGCTCCGGAGCATGGGACGGCTCCGAAGTTCACGACGACCACATCGACTTCCTCCGCCAGACGCGGCGGCTGCCCGGCAAAGATTATGTGAAGGTCCGCCTCGCGCTGAAGAGGGAGATCTCCCCGGCGTCGGAGGATGGCGAGCGGGTCGTCTTCCGCTCGCACTGCCTGCGCGGCCTCGGTCTGCCGGCAAGCAGCTTCTGCCGATCCTTCCTCGAATTCTGCGGTCTTCAGCCGCACCACCTCACCCCAAACACGGTGGTGCTGCTGTCCGCCTTCGTCACCTTGTGCGAAGGCTTCCTCGGCGTCGTCCCCACCATCGAGCTTTGGCGGGAGATCTTCTACATCAAGCTCGGCAGCCTCGTCACAGGCGTGCCGGCTCAATGCGGCGCGTTCATTGCGGTGCGGAGGCCGGCGGCCGAAAATCCGTTCCCTCCCATCCCGCTGATCAAGTCGGTGAAGATGTGGCAGCTGTCGTACTTCTATGTGAAGAGCGTCTTCCCGGAGGGCGACTGGGTCAACTTGCCGAGTGCTGACACAGTCGGAGGGCCGAAGTAAGTCCTCTTCTTTCTCTGCGGGGGCGCGCTAGCACACCCGCGGGCTGTAGTCCCTGAGATTCGGGCCGACTACTGAGCAGTTGGGCCGGATCTCCCCGGGAACTGTTCTTCTTTCTGTTGATTTTGACGACTCCTTTCTCCGTGGGGGCGCCCTGGCGCACCCGCGGGCTATAGTCCCCGAGATTCGGGCCGACTGCTGAGCAGTCGGGCCGGATCTCCCCGGTGACTCTACCTCTTCTCTGTTGGCAACTGAAACCTTTCCCTTCTTATTTTCTTCTGCAGAGGCCAACGCCGTCCTGCAGTAGCAGCTGGGCGAAGCCAACATTGCGCTGCGTGCTAAGGAGGAGGACTGCGGCAAGCTGGCTGGAGAGCTTGACCGGCTGGTCGCGCAACAGGCGGAGCTTCTCAAGAAGGCCCAGAAGGAGGCGGAGGACAAGGAGACCGGCCTTCTTGCTGAGTTCGCAACCGAACGCTCCGCCTGGACCGACAAGGAAGCGATGCTGACTTCCGGCTTTCACGAGATCGAAGACATAGTCGACGGCGAGCTTCCTTTTTTTTTCTTTGAGCTACCGGCTGCTGGTCGAGCCGGCCTCTTGTCTCTGATTTTGGCTTTTTGCTTTCTGTCTTGGAAAACTTCTTCCCTGGTCACTCTAACGCCGCTAATCAGGCCATTGAAGCTGATCGCGAAGGACGGAGGGTGGAAGGCGCGCAGATCGCTGCTGATGCGCCCCGAACCCTTACCGAGCAAATCCCGAGCATTGAGGCTCGTCTTTGGCCGGCTCACCGAATGCTGCACCGTATTCAGCGTGCCGGCTCCCAGGCGATCGCCGCCCTATGGCCGGACATGCCGGCACCGCGCACTCCCAGTCGGACTGCCGGCTGGCTGGAGGTGGCGGCCGGCTGTCTTGAGGCTTCACTACAAAAAAATTACACTTCCGTGATGATACGTGTTTGTCACAGTAGGTCGCGTTTTTTGTCATGCATGTACATCCATGAAGATTTTATGATAGAATCAAGATAGTCATACATGTGCTGTCGTAGAAGTGTTCCATGACATTACCAAAATTATCATCACGCAAGTGTGTACTTCCATGACGATAAATCGCGCGTCACAGAAGTGATTTCGTCAAGGGTGACCGACACGTGGCATCCACCGTAACGGAACGCGTTAAGCTATCGGGTCGGGTTTTGGATCTGATAACCCGTTAATAGCCCCGACCAATGGGGATTTTCCACGTGTAAAATCATCATTGGCTGGAGGAAACACGTGTCGGCTCATCGTTGGGACAGATGTCATCCACTCATTGGACAGAAGGCGCCTATGATACGTCGACACGTGGCACGGCCAACAGAGGCCCATTCCTATGAAAAGTCCGGCCCGTTTGACTTGGTCAAAAGGTGGCGGGCCGGCCCATGGAAAGCCTGTTAACGGCCTGTTCGCATATAGCCCATTTACAGCTCGCTAACCCTAGGCCCGTTACGCCCTATCCGAAATAGGCCCAGTAGCGTCATCTGGGCCATCCAATATGATTCCAGTCCGTTTTCACTTCTGGCCCATGTATGGCCCATGACGTCTTTCGGCCCATATGAGGCCCTATGTAACTCTTGGCCTATTAACGGCCCGTGGTGAAACTGGCCCGTAATGAACAGCGTATCACTTTACACCCATTAACGGCCCGCGGTGAAACTGGCCCGTAATGAACAGTGTATCACTTTATACCCATTAACGACCCGTTATTCCGTTGGGCCGTTTCCAGCCCATGTTATCTTTCGGCCTTCTCTGAGCCCATTTATTCTTGGGCTCATTTCCAGCATTCATTTACTTACGGCCCGTTACTGTCAGTTTCTTCTTGTGGGCCAAATTCAACCCGTGGTTACAGTCGGCCCATTTGTGGTCCGTTAATACGTTAGGCCGTTTTCATAGCGTCATCAAATACGGCCTATTAACGTTGGCCCATTATGGTCGGCCCATGAACGGACGATTCCAACTCTAGCCCGTTTACGGCCATAATGCGGCCTGTTATTGGCCCATGTTTAGCCAATCGATCATACGGCCCGTATAAGGCCCATTGATGATACGGCCCGTAGAAGGCCCAATGTTTCTACAGCCCGTAGAAGGCCTACTATTTCTATGGCCCGTAGAAGGCCCACTGTTTCTACGGCCCGTAGGAGGCCCAGTGTCACTACAGTAAATATTAGCCCATGGTTATTGTGGCCTACTTTTAAAAAATAGGTTATTGCAGCCACTAGCAAACTGCGGAAAAAGAACTGCACTGACTACAAGCAAACAACTAAACAAGACAACAAGGAAATAAATAAGCAAGCAACTTATGCTTGGCTATCACGGCTATTACACATATTACATCCACTGGGCATCAAAGTTCGCCACCAGTGCAAATATAGGGAACAAAGCAGCATATAAACGCCGCAGCAAAACAAGTCCAGAACTGAAACCACTTCAGAAGAGTTCAAGAAACAATATCCTGGGTACCCATAATGCTGGCAAGATGCTTAGCAAGCTTATTAACTTTCTCTTGTTTGGCGCTTAAATCCTCCAGCGCTTGCTGTTGCACAAGAAAGTATGCATCTGAATTCTGCAGGGACTTCCTTAGTCCTTCGGCTTCTTGCCACAGCACAGCTGACTGATGCCTTTCAGCTTGTAGCTGAGACTGAAGAAGCCGAAGTGATTCAGGCAGCGAGTTCGAAGAGCTTGTGCCAGCGGTACTGGCCAGTAACTCGAACACTACATCAACGCAGGACTGTGGGGTTTTCTCACTGTCTACAAGATCGTTTTTATCACCTTTCTTGGAGACCAACAGGGTTGTCTCACTATCTTGAACCTTATCTGCATTACTTTCTCTACCATTGCATAGTGGGGTGCTCTTCTCCAATATTCTGTTTGCATACTACAAGAGAAACAAGCAGACACATCACAGGTTTAGCTTGTAGTATACGAAACTCATTTTGGTAAACCGGTTCAGTAGTAAGGTGGACAGGATAACAGCATGAAACAAACATATATCTATGTACTATGGTCACTGTATTGTCCATATCATTCTAGTTTATGTTCCCTAATCAAGATAGAGACACAGTTCAACTCATATATTTTTAAGACACATCAGCATAGACAGAATATAAGTGTGAGAAACTACACAACATTGGCAGCACTTGTAATGTGCATCACATGAGAACATAATTGTTTATACAACTTAAACTGAAATCAACATAGAGCAAGAAGTTAGAACAACAATCCAGTTAAAGAAATAGGTTTAAAACATACCTGTTGCGCCATTGGAGTTTCAATTGGATCCTTCAAATTCGAAAGTAGTTGGTATGAGTAAATACAGTGATGCAACAGCAAAGGAGTATGGACCATAGCTACGGAATCTGACCTGAGAACAGTTGCTCTTCTGCTTTAAACGTGGAGTTTGGGTTAGCTGTGGTGGTCTTCGTGCTTTGGGCACTGCAGTAGCTTTACAAACTGCTCGTGTGGGGGTACTCTGTGGTGGACATGGTGCTTTGTCAACTATAAGTGGGTTACTATCCGCTGGGGTTGCGGTTAGATGGGTTGTAGCTGGTTCTCTGCCCAACGGTGTAAGTGTGCAATCTGGAAGAGTCTCGATTATGTGTGGTGGGGCTAGTTTGTGGGCCAGTACAACCATGGTTCTATCTGCATCGACGGGTAGCACTGTCTTTTGTGAAGAACGGGTTTTTGCTCCCTTAGATACTGCCATCACCCCCTCCAATTCAAATGGCTGATAAACAAGAAAAGAAATTGAACGTACAGACATTGTATGATAGACAGATGTGGTAATTCACATATATGTTGTCTAACCAAACAGGACAGCATGACACAATTTCACATATATGATGCCTAACTAAACAGGATAGCATGACACAGTTTCAGATATATGATGGATAACTTAACAGGATATAATGGCATAATTCAACATATGATGAGTACCTAAACAGGATGACATGACAAAACTATATGATGTCTTTCTAAAATAGGTTGGGATGAAATAATTCACATACATGTTGTCTAAGTATACAGGATGGCATGATATAATTGACATAATTGATTCATATACTAAGCAGCTGGCACTCGCATGTATGATCTCTAAACTAAGCAGATAGAATTCAATATTGTGCATATGATGTCTAAACTAAGCAATGCAAGACACCATATGCATCATATGAGAAATATAAACATTGCAACTTAGAGCATACACCTCAGGTGGGATATAGGACTGGTCATCTGTCTCTGAATCCTCCTCTGAGGAGCTCCCTGTAACCATCGAGATATATGCTTCAACAGGTACCATTGCCTGCTCTGAAGACCTTGTTTTCACTCCAGATTTTTCCATAACCGGCTCAAATGGCTGATACACATGAAGAGTAGTTCAATATACACAGATTGTCGACAAATGGAATACGTAATGAAAAAAAAGATGGCATGAGATAATTCACATATATGATGCCTGGCTCCATGGCGGTGCATAATTCACATATATGATAACTGGCTGAAAAACATGGCATTGCATAATTCACATATCTGATATAGAAAGCAAACAGGAGGCATTCACACAAAGCATGTCTAATCTAAGCAGATGGCATGGCAATGCAAGACACCATATGCATGATATGAGCAATATAACCCAGCCAAGTTAGAGCATGCACCTCGGGGGGGGGGGAATACGACTGGTCATCTCTCTCTGAATCCTCCTCTGAGGAGCTATCTGTAACCAGCAAGAAATCTGCATCGACAGGTAGCACTGACTGCTCAGAAGACCTTGTTTTCACTCCAGATTTTCCCATGACCGACTCAAATGGCTGATGCACAGGAAGAGTAGATGAATGTATAAACATTGTTGACAAATGGAATACATTATGGAAAAAATATGGCACAATACAATTCACATATACGATGACTGGCTAAAGAGGATGTCATTGCATGGTTCACGTATATGATGCCTGGCTAAAGAAGATGCCATTGCATAATTCCCATATACTCCCTCTATTCCTAAATATTTGTCTTTTTAGAGATTTCAAATGGACTACCACATACGGATGTATATAGACATATTTTAGAGTGTAGATTCACTCATTTTGTTCCGTATGTAGTCACTTGTTGAAATCTCTAAAAAGACAAATATTTAGGAATGGTGGGAGTATGATATAGAAACCAAACAGGTGGCATTCACACAAAGCAAATCTAAACTAAGCTGATGACATATAAGATGTATAATGTAAGCAATGCAAGGCGCCATATGCATGATATGACCAACATCAGCATGCCAGGTTAGAGCAAACACCTCAGGTGGTAAACAGGCGTGGTCGGCTCCTTCTGAATCTCCATCTGAACAGTTATCTTCCTCTGGAATACAATCTGGAAATGCAGGAGGGGGGGCACTTCGCCCACCATGGAGCGGCGTCTGCATGACATTATATTCGCACGCAACGGTCTTCTCTTTTTCTCTACATGTTCAGTACGATTGTGTACAATATCTGACATGCATAATAAAAAAATAGTTAGATTTTGTAAGGCCTAAGGGGTGCATGCAAAAATCAAGACTGATGGTAGCAAACGAGTGGATGGATCCAAAACTAATGATAGCAGGTAGATTATAGCTTCAGTTTAAAAAGATAGACAATGGATCATCTATTGTTTGTTGCCCACCCAACATGAACCACATAGAAGACCCAGATGAACCAGATAGTAGACAGATACTATTCGTTGCTGGCTCGATATGAGACCCATGGGCAATTCAAAACTCAAGATTGAACGATAAAGTAGCAGGTAATAATAACCGATGTATAACGTAAGCAAACACGAAAGACTGCGACCTCTCTTCCGGAACTGTGTAGTCCTCAGGTTCATCTGCTCAGTCGATGATGGTAATGCAGTTGGCGTGGCTGCCGGCAACGGGGAAGATGATCTGAGGCGGCGAAAGGAAGTCTGCAGGGGGGATCTCTGCTGCAGTGAACGCTTCTGTCGATGGTGCACCTCAGGTGGGGTGGATGACGGCACGGCAGGAGCAGGACATAACACACAGAGTTTTCTTTGACGCCTATCTGAAAATGAAGTAAATCTGTAAGGGCTCCTTAGAATTGGAGGATTCTATAAACGCAGGGACAGGAAAAACACAGGAATAGGATAGGAATGCACGTGCAAAACAGAGCATTTGGAAACATAGGATTTCAGTCACCCTGGGTGTTTCGCTCACATGAATTGGAAGAACAGAGGAATGGAGAAACAAAGTGATGCGACGAGTGTACAACCTCTTTGGCATAGCCTTGTGGACCTCAACATCATTGGGTTGGACCTGGAGGATGGTGATGATGCTGGTGTGAATGTCGGAGGCGGGGAAGAAGATCCGAGGCCTCTGGAAACAGCGCCGAGGGTACTGCTCCGCTGTGATGGACGGTTCTGTCGTTGGAGCAGCTCCGCTAAGGTGTACGGCGACGAGGCTGAAGCATGACAAGACAGACAACGTTAATCTAATGTGGGACCCTAATATCATCTGCAATAGATGATGTAAAATACATCACCAAAAAGTGCTAGGTGTAAAACGCATCAGCCGCTCCACGGCCGCCCCGACAGATGCTGTAAGTACTGTTCACTCTGAACTTAACTGAAGAAAATGAACTTCACAGTCGAAACTGAATTTTACTGTCGAAACTGATTGAACTAGTAACAGAGCATTGCAATAGATGTTTAGGGCGTTCGAGCAGTAGTAGCAGTGAAACAGTGATCTAAATCAACAGACGCTCGAGCAGGGAACACACTAGCAGAGAGCAAGTCGTGCAGTAGCACCGCGAGCGAGTGCTAAAGCAGCAACTCCTGTAGCTGCCGGAGGTCATGCAGCTGCAGCAGCAGCGCAAGCGAGAGCAAGAGCAGAGCAACAGCATGAATGAAAGCAGGAGCAGTGCAGCAGCGCGACTGACAGCAAGAACAGAGCCGCAGCGCGAGCGAGAGCCGGAGCAGCTGCAGCTAGTGCCGTTGTGGAAGTGGCCGCCGAGGAAGCAACGACATGGGGGAGAGACGCCGTGGATGATGTGGCCGGCGACGGCGCCGTCGATGGAGACACGCCATGTCTGCTAGGTATCGAGCACCGGCAGCCCCGTGAGATCGAATAAAAGATAAAATGCAGCGGTGAGTGCAGAACCTCCTTGGTGGCACTGAGTTGGCCTCGGCTTCATCGGAGGAATTGGTGAGGGTGCTGCGGTTCCGGTGGGGCAGGTCAAGACGGTGCTATGGGGATTGAGGTGGCGCGATAGGCGGCTGATCCGGCGGGACAACGAGATCAACAACGGATCCTCCTCCGGTGCGGTGGATGAGGGACGGCGAGCGGTTGCGGTGGACGACATAGTCGGGGAAGAGTCTCCGGCTGGGTGGCGGTCGAGAGGCCGACGGAGGAGCGTGGGGTTTCGCGGGTTTTGCCGGCCTCGGTGTACGAATGGGGGGCGGAGGGGGAGGGGGAGCCAAGCTTAGGGACACGCTTGTCTGAAATGTATGGTAAGTTACCAGCGTACCCCCACCGGTTTTGACACCGCGACGTGGAGCTTCATTTCCGACTGAGGGGTAGAAGAGGGATTTCGCGTGTCTGGGCCGCGGGAGCGATTTTGGATGAGGAGGGAGTTCTTGCGCGCGTCCAAATTTTGGGATAACAAGGCACGGCACAGGTTGAAGAAGCGGGGGTTTCAAAGCAGGTGAGACAAAAGATACTCGAGCTTGAAAATTTCGGGATAACAAGGTGCGGATTCCTTGTTCGGCAGAAGAAACTTAACATGTAAAAATAAACAATTCATACAAGACACAAGAGAGTCATGTCCCCTTTTACTATATTGCTATAGATGCCATTGAAAAAACTACAAGAAAAATGTAAAAAAAATCGGGAGAACAAGATTACCCTGCACAGTACCAAATCGATTCGCACTTCCCTCAACAACAACAAAAAACAAATCAATTCCCAAAAAAGAAAGAGAAATGTCCCTTTTTATATGATTACAGATGCCATGATCTCGAATTACAATTTTTGAATCCAAGTTATGTTGAATTCGAATATATCGTTAGGTGACCTTGCGGTTTATAATTGATGTAGTCGTACATTTTGATCTTCCATCATATATGAAAATTTTACTCCACCATGTGAACATATATATTGTCATCTACCATATGGACTAAATTTGAATCAATTTTGCTTATTTGAATACGATTGTTGTCAAGTTATTCAATAATTTAAATATTATCTTGATAACAAAAAACATACATATAGCAGTAATCATATTTCACTATGAACTACATGTACCATACGCTCTCCAATTCAAATATTTGTATCCATTTTATGTTGAATTCAAATCATAGTACATTATTGGTCTAGGTAGCGAGATGTTTGGGATAATCTAAACCTTGTTTTCATACTATAATTTTTGGCTGAATTGGGACAAGTTTTGGTATAAGCCTCTTGCAAAACCAGAGATTCTCTCAACAAGCCTCGTGGTTCCGAGAGGGAACGTGTCACCTTTGTGTGCGAAACGATATACGCTGCCTCCCTCCTGATATTATTTACAGAGGCAACATAGAACTATATGAGTGCCCTGTTAAATTTTGGAATTATTTCGGGTTCACTTGGCCTTTTTATACATTAATTGAGTTTCTGGACTTTTAAAGTGCATAATCTAAATATGAATTGCATGCACATGCTCTGGTGCACCAAAGTGGGTTGAAAAAATCACATGTGTGTCCTTGGTTGAATTTCTAGGACCCATGGAAGAAATGAGAATGAAATTCAAACATCTGGGCGTCATGACTCGGCCGAGAACATCGAGAAACTTTGATTTTAAATTCATGTAAATCCAAAACTCGCCTGGAAATCATGAAACTTGGCATGGTGTCATGTCATGGCACTAACATGTTGTGGTAAAAAATTGGGCCGATTTGGAAGCTCGTGGTTCTAAGAGGGAACGTGCTACCTTTAAGTGTGAAACGATATATGCTGCCCCCCCCCCTTGAGTTTCTTAACAAAGGAAACATAGAACTACATTATTGCCCTGTGAAATTTTGGAATTATTCCGGGTTCGTTTGTCGTTTTTTATACATTAATTGAGTTTCTGGTCATGTAATGTGCATAAGTCAAATTTGAACTACAAGCACATGCTCTCGTGCACCAAAGTTGGTTGAAAAATCACATTTGTTTCCTCGGGTGAATTTCTAGGTCCCATGCAAGAAATGAGAATAAAATTAAAACATCTGGGCATCGTGGCTTGGCCGAGAACATTGAGAAACTTGGTTTTAAAATTCTTGTAAATCCAAAACATGTCTGAAAATCATGAAACTTGGCATGGATGTCATGTCATGGTACTACCATGTTGTGGTAAAAAACTTGGCCGAATAGGAACAGATTTTGGTATAAGCTTCTTGCAAACCGAAGCTTCTCTCAAGAAGGTTCGTGGTTCTGAGAGGGAACGTGCCACCTTTGAGTGTGAAACGATATACGTTGTCCCCCTTGAGTTTATTTACAAAGGCAACATAGAACTACATGAGTGCCTTCTTAAATTTTGGAATTATTCCAGCTTCGTTTGGCCTTATTTACACATTAATTGAGTTTTTGGTCATTTAATGTGCATAATACAAATTTGAACTACAAGCACATGCTCCCATGCACCAAAGTTCGTTGAAAATCACATTTGTGTCCTCGGGTGAATTTCTACTCCCTCCTTTCATCTATATAGGTCCTAATGCGTTTTTCGAGGCTAACTTTGACCAACCGTTAGAGCAATAATATATGACATGGAACTTACACAAAGCATACCTTCAAATTTGTATGTCAAAGGAGCTTCCATAATATAATTTTCATAGTATACATCTCATGACCTATTAATCTTGTCAATAGTCAAAGGCTGTCTTGAAAAACACATTAGGCCCTATATAGATGGAAGGAGAGAGTAGGTCCCATGCAAAAAATGAGAATAAAATTCAAACATCTGGGCATCATGGCTCGGTCGAGAACATTGAGAAACTTGGTTTTAAAATCGTGAAACTTGGCATGGTGTCATGTCATGGTAGTACCATGCCGTGGTAAAAAAAATTGCCGAATAGGAACAAATTTTGGTATAAGCTTCTTGGAAATCGGAGCTTCTCTCAAGAAGGCTCGTGGTTCTGGGAGGGAACGTGTCACCTTTGTGTGCATAATTCAAATTTGAAATACAAGCACATGTTCCAGTGCACCAAAGTTGGTTGAAAAATCACATGTGTGTCCTCGGGTAAATTTCTAGGTTCCATGCAAGAAATGGGAATGAAATTCAAAATTCTGGGCGTTGTGGCTGGGTTGGAAACATTGAGAAACTTAGTTTTTAATTCCTGTAAATCCAAAACACGCATGAAAATAATGAAACTTGTCTTGGTGCCATGACAGGGCACCAACATGCAGTGGTAAATTTGTAGTCCAATTTGCGAAGGCGCACACATTAACAATCAACAAAGTCATTTTGAACAAGTGCTGTCACGTTGCAATCCGAAACACAAGTATTATTGAAACGGTGGGCATTCTACTTACTAGTACCATTTACGTGCCGCCACGCGTCCCCATTTTTTATTAGCTAGGAGGCGTCGTGCAGGGTAGCTATTTGCGTACGAGAGGCGTGCGATCAGACCCCTGCACGTGCTTATCGGGAGGAGAGCCCTTTGACCTCCATCTGCCGTCCACCTCTCTCCCAAGGTCTCCAGTAATGGTGCCTGAGCCTCTGTTTAATGGCGTGGCTATGTCTCACTCGACTGAGATTTAAGAGAGAAAAAAGAAAATCTAAAAGCACGGATCTTGATGTAAGATCCGACGGACCTATATAGCATCTACTGCGACTTGCATGCATGCATTGTAATTAATGCATCTAAGTCAAAGGATATCTTGAAAAACAAATTAGGCCCTATATAGATGGAAGGAGGGAGTAGGTCCCATGCAAAAAATGAGAATAAAATTCAAACATCTGGGCATCGTGGCTCGGTCGAGAACATTGAGAAACTTGGTTTTAAAATCATGAAACCTGGCATGGTGTCATGTCATGGTAGTACCATGCCGTGGAAAAAAAATGGCCGAATAGGAACAAATTTTCGTATAAGCTTCTTGCAAATCGGAGCTTCTCTCAAGAAGGCTCGTGGTTCTGGGAGGGAACGTGTCACCTTTGTGTGCATAATTCAAATTTGAAATACAAGCACATGTTCCAGTGCACCAAAGTTGGTTGAAAAATCACATGTGTGTCCTCGGGTAAATTACTAGGTTCCATGCAAGAAATGGGAATGAAATTCAAAATTCTTGGCGTCGTGGCTGGGTTGGAAACATTGAGAAACTTAGTTTTTTAATTCTTGTAAATCCAAAACACGCATGAAAATAATGAAACTTGGCTTGGTGCCATGACATGGTACCAACATGCTGTGGTAAATTTGTAGTCCGATTTGCGAAGGCGCACACATTAACAATCAACAAAGTCATTTTGGAACAAGTGCTGTCACGTTACAATCGGAAACACAAGTATTATTGAAACCGTGGGCGTTCTACTTACTAGTACCATTTACGTGCCGCCACGCATCGACATTTTTTATTAGCTAGGAGGCGCCGTGCAGGGTAGCTATTTGAGTACGAGAGGCGTGCGATCAGACCCCTGCGCGTGCTTATCGGGAGGAGAGCCCTTTGACCTCCATCTGCCGTCCACCTCTCTCCGAAGGTCTCTATTAATGGCGCCCGAGCCTCTATTTAATGGCGTGGCTATGTCTCACTCGACTGAGATTTCAGAGAGAAAAAAGTAAATCTGAAAGCACGGATCTTGATGTAAGATCCGACGGACCTATATAGCATCTACTGCGACTTGCATGCATGCGTTGTAATTAATGCATCGGTAAACGCAAATTATTGAAATATATCAAGTGAAGTGCTTTGATGTGTCGCATCAACTCGTACATCAATGAGAAGTTTGATTATCCTCTCCCTCGCATACTTAACTGCACCAGCCTGTGGCTGTATGACACGTTGGCCATACACCGGTCGGGCCCACCTATCATACACGCAAAGGCAGGAGCGTCTCTCCCTCGCCCATGAGCGTGGTGGCTCGCAAGACTAGGAGATGCTTTCGCTACACGCTCTCCCTCCCGCACGCGGTGGACATGAAGCAGTTCAATCGGTGTCAAATGGCCAGAAGCGTACTGTAGTACTCCTCGAGTGCAGTAGTACTCCATCATTGTTCGACTTCCCGAAGAGGCGAAGAGCCAAGCGCAGCCTTGACGCTCGTGTGGCAGTTTCATGTGTACAGTAGTCTAGGATAGCGTGTACCGTGCCTGTAAGCTTAAAATCATTGGGGTCGGCTCCATGCTATGTGGCCATCTCGAAGTTTTTAAAAAAAATTAAAATAGTCTTCTGGCCCTACCTGACACCCTGGTGATTGTAGTTTGCACACTCATCTGGTCAAGACAGGAATATATATTTTAATTTGTTTTTTTAGAAAAGAGGGGACTCCCCGGCCTCTGCATCAGAACGATGCATACGGCCACATATATTTTAATTTGTGGTGGGTAAATGTTAGAGGTTGCAGCAAATATATTGTACACTACGGGTCTTTCAGCCAAGTTTCGAGGCAAGCATGTGGGGCCAGTGCTATGATGTGTCGCGTCAACTCGTACAACGAGGAGAAGCTTTATTTTACTACACACCTTCTCCCTGACCCATGTGCGCGGTTGCTCACAAACGAGGACAGGCTTTTGCTTAGTAGTACTTCTACAACAAGCAATCCGTCCTGCTCGCGGTGGACGGACATGCAGCAGTGGATTCGACACTATAGAAGCAGTAGTAGTAACATCATTGTTCGTCTTCTCGAAGAGGCGAAGAGCCAAGCGCAAACTGAACGTTGTAGTTGTGAACATTGGAGCACGCATATAGCCAGGCTCTTGCATGAGACAAAATTGCTATGTGAGCCCACTATTTTTTTCTACTGCTGGTTCACTGGGCTACCGTGGTTCGCACTGCTGGTTCACTGGGCTACCGTGGTTCGCACTGCTGGTTCACTGGGCTACCGTGGTTCGCACTCCTCCGACCTGAGTAGTACTCCCTCCGTTCCTAAATATAAGTATTCGTAGATATTTAACTGTGGACCACATACGGATGTATATAGATGCATTTTATGTGTAGATTCACTCATTTTCTCCGTATGTGGTCCATAGTGAAATCTCTCCAAAGACTTATATTTAGGAACGGAGGGAGTAGTATAGTACTAGTATATACCGCATCATTCTTTGCTCCTTCTTACTACTCCGACATGTGGGAGAGCCAGCATCCAGGTCGACGTGTCATGCACCAGATTAGAGCGCGGAACGGAAGGGGGGCATCACCCCGGTCGGAGCGCCAGTAATTCATGACTATAGTGAGTGGTCATATCACAAGTCTTTCCAGCAGTAACGCGTCGTCAAATCGCACAGCCCCACGCGCTCACACTCCTCGCCTCTCTGTCAAACTGCCTACCCGAAAACTGCCGCGCGTACTGCCCGGGAAAAGCCCCGCCCTCAACTTTTAACTACGCGAAAATAGTTCGAGCTTGTTCGTTCTATATAAATACAGTACTTACTATATGTTTATTCACCCGTGGGGTTGTTCAATGAATGGAGGAGCGGGGAGCACAAGTGAACAATACTGTAGTACTACTAGTAGTAAGTAGGAGTCGTACAGTAGTCACCTTAAATAGAGAGTTTATTTTCTTTAATGCCACGTACACAAATTGAAACGCTTGTTGTGGAGAGAAAAAAGATAATCACTCCACAATATATGGACGCAGGGGCCTGAGCGCGTGCTTTACTAGGGTTGCTCTCTTCATTCTCTCATCCTCTCCAGATATAAACAAGACAGCGGTAGCGACATTTTCTCTCTGCTCACCGCTGGTCACATATCCGGCCGGTGTGTGTAGAGGACTAAAAGGTGCATCATTCACGCGGTCATCGCCGCCGAGGGAGGAAACCCACAGCTGCCGGAGGGGCCCGATCCTCTGCCCGTGCCGTTCTCTCTGACACGGCGCCGGCTCGGGAGGTCCTCCGACCCTTCTTCCTCCATGCCGTATTGTCCGCAGATCCGGCCTGCCGCCGACATCCCGGCGACCCTCAGGTATAAGTTCTTCGAAAGCGGCCTTGCTCTACTGGCCCAGCTCCCCACGTGTCTGCATGTGCATCTTTTTCTACTCCCATCAGCTCTTCCAAAGCCACCTAAATTTTTGGTACTATTAGAGGTAAAGCTACTTCATGCATTCGAATCTAGGGCTTTGTTCAAACAACGAAGAAAGGGGGGAAAGTTGTAGCATGAATCTAGGACTTGATTCAAAGAGGAAATAATATAGTGAAAGTAGTAGAGACCGGATACCCAACCGGTCTCTTGGTTGAAAACGGAAATAATGGGAAAACGCAGTACAAACTGGATAAGGAACAGATCTATTATTGGTTGAAAAAAGGATAGAAAGTGGCGGCTGGTGGACAAGTCAACAGAGTATGTCCAGGATTAGATTTGCTGCCGTCACATAGTAAAAGGTCTCCAGGATTAGATTTGCTGCCCTCACATAGTAAAAGGTCTCAGGATTAGATTTGCTGCCTTCACATAGTAAAAGGTCTCAGGATTAGATTTGCTGCCCTCACATAGTAAAAGTTCTCCAGGATTAGATTTGCTGCCCTCACATAGTACAAGGTCTCCAGGATTAGATTTGCTGCCCTCACATAGTAAAAGGTCTCCAGGATTAGATTTGCTGCCCTCACATAGTACAAGGTCTCCAGGATTAGGTTTGCTGCCCTCACATAGCATGAACAAACTCGGCATCACCACTTTATGCCTCCTTGTAGGTACATTGTGCTGATGCGTCGACTGTCGCATGTCCTTATACCAACCTTTTGCTGTTGTTAATGTAAGGGCGCATGTAAAATGAAGCGATCACACTGTTACCTTAGGGGCATGTCTAACCAGTGTTATTGTTAATCTAATGCCTCGAGTGATAAGATGCAATTAAACTGTGTTACAAATGGCACTCCTACTGTTTTCCCCAGTATCATAAGTAAGTTGCTCCTTTACGCTACTGAGTGTCCTGGTGTCCCCACGGTCCCATGCCCTTAAACCAACTCTTTAGCTGCTGTTGATTTACTGTGTCTAGTAAACAAGCAATGCCACCATTAAAGTAATCCCATATTTGAGGAATCTCATTGTTGATCATAATGCTTCTGGTAACATGAAGCATTGCTGACGTTTTAAAATTTCTACTGTCCTTGCGTGATTGCCATGAACATAATTAAGATGCTTCTTTTCATTTTGTATATGTTTCATATATTCTTTTTGACCAGCAACTGTTTACTTTCTATCTTTTTGTGCATATAGGGATATCCATTTCACCTTGTTGCTATTGTGACCTTTTGGTGAACTGCACAAAACACTTTTTTGGAATGAGTGACTTGTGCAGTTCAACTAAAATGTTACATGGGCAACATCTCTCAATTTTGGTGGAACTGCACAAAATGGTGATTGGAGTTTCCAAAATCTCCGTCAAATTCTGCTGGTAATCTCGTGCAACATTTTATTAGCCTTTGCAAGATGAGTCGTAGCTGAATGATGCAATCTTTGCTTCATTTCCGGTGAACTGCAGAAAAAGTGGCATGAATTGAATCATCGAGTGGAGCTGCAGGTTGACTTCCACTAGTGCCAGTATTATAGTAATCATGCTCTTTATTATCTGCGCTGTGCAAACAGGAATACTCAACTACAGATGTTGTGACAGTCAAGAGCATTCGCCATGTTCTTCATTGTATGACATGGCTAGCCAAGATGGATTTAATCCCGATATTCACTTTATCAAAAGGCTCTAATGGGTTGGTTCTGAATCTTGCAAGCTGGGAATCAGTGAGATGTGTAGGCATCTTTGTTGTGCTTATTATTTGAATCTGATTTGTTGGTTCTGAATCTTGCAAGCTGGGAATCAATGAGATGTGTAGGCATCTTTGTTGTACTTATTATTTGGATCTTATTTGTTGGTTCTGAATCGTGCAAGATGGGAATCAATGAGATGTGTAGGCATCTTTGTTGTACTTATTATTTGGATCTTATTTGTTGGTTCTGAATCTTGCAAGCTGGGAAACACGGCATGATGATGCAGAGGACAACAACCATAACAAACAGTTCAAACTTGGTAGTATTATCTTTGTGAAAGTGCGACAAATGTGCTGATCGTGTGCGTCCTGAGTATAATAATTCTAATTGTTGTGCATGTTGATCCTGTGGCATTGATAGAACGAGCGAATGCATTGCTTGTTTTAAGTATAAATTTCTATTAAAGCTAATAAAATTTAAGTAAAGTGACCACTAACTCCTGTTATGACAGTACCAATACAGACCCGCTCGTGAACCGACGTGTGGCCGAGGGTGCATATTCTACCGGGCGTGCAGCGGACGAGGGAGGGGTAGTAACTGTTGTCGCGTGTACACACTTAGCTTGCTGTTGAATCCAGTTCCCCAAGAACTGAAAAACAAACTGTTGTCGCCGCCTACACACTCGTTCACTCGAAGAGACTCCAATGGCGATCCGAGTGGTGAGCCTGCTAGATATGGACTTCAGCAAGGAGTTCCCCTTTGAGTTCGCCATTCAGTCCTATGGCTGCACCAAGTTGAATGTGATGTACACCAATGATACGGACTCGGTGAAGCTCTGCCTCGCCTCAGTCCTATGGCTGCACCAGGTTCTGGAGCATTCGCCCGTTTCATCGGCAGCGCCGACTGCACCTTCGCTACGGTGGAGAGAAGGAAGAACGTGACGATTCGGCCATCTGGTGCAACAAGCTTGTCGACATCCATAAGCAATACAAGATCATCAGCAAGGGGCAGGAGAAGGACTCCGTGGTTGACCTCGCTGAGACCATCATCGACCCCTGATATGCCAACATGAAAGAAGACGACCTGAACACGTGGGAGGTACCTCTGAATCTAGCCTACATAACCTACGCGGCCAAGGACCCATACGCATGCTACGACATGTATAGGCAGATCTTGGACATGAGGGCGTGTCTGCTTGCCATAACCGACGAGTACACGGACAGCCGCAGCGTCATGATCAAGCGTGCCAGGAAGGTATAGATGTTGTACTTTATCTGTTTATAAGCACCTTTATCATATGAGTGTTTCATGCATTAGCCTATGTGTCATAATTATGTGTTTTGTCCGAAATATTTCTTTTAAGAACCCATTAACCTGATTGCTTTTTTTTAGTGGCTATTTGCTTATGTATGTAAACTAGTTCACTTGTCCGTAAAAAAAACTAGTTCACTCGGCTGCTGTGCTTTGAATCTCCTTCCTCCCAACATATTCCCCTCCTCAGGTGGACCCAGCAGGTCTCTGAATTTTCTCCCACTTTCTTTTTCGATGTATACTGAGGTTTCTCCCACTACTTTCCCCTAGAACCAACTCAACTTTCCCACGTCTAGCCTAAAAAATAATAATACCGCACGTACTATTAACTCGTCAAATTAAAATGATATTTTATTTCGTAAGTTGAAAGTTCTTACAAAATAATAATAATAATTGTTTATGTATCACTTGGCAAGTTAACTCCTAGTGATTGCGTACATAAGCTTGCAAAGATTTTACTGACGTGCAATCATGTGTTTATGTTTTTATAACATTTCTCCGTCTAGCCCAACATGATATTTTCACCCAGCCCAGCAAGTCCGCAGATTTCGAGAAAAATGCAAATGGGATTTAAATGGGCTGCATAGATGCTACATCATTGTTTCACCCAGCCCACCAAATGGACTAAAAAACAAATGGATTGGCTGACATGTGGGCCAGTAGGTCGAAGCCTAAGAAGGCGTTGGATTTACATCCAACGGCCGGCATTCTTCTTCAATCTCTCGTCTTCTTCCCCCAGCGCTGCCGGAACCGCCTGCTCCAGCCTTCGGCGTCCAGCGGCGTGGTTTTGCGCTCCACAGCGAAACGCTACCCCGCCGACGGCCATGCCATCCCTCCACTCCGCACCTCCTGTTATTCTCTGCCGAGTGTAGGCCCACCCCGCACCCGAACCAGTCAAGTTTCCCACTCATCTCCGTCTGCGACTCCACTGTCGCGTCTTCCGCATCTCCGGGTCGTTCCAGTCTGGGGCCTCGCCGTCGTCCACCGCCTCGGTGCGCTCGGCGCAGCGTGGTCAACATACGAGAGTCATCGGAAGAGGACTGTACATGGAGAGCCTGACGGCTGGGACCCACGAGGTCCATGGTCGCACGCAAGGAAAGTTGCTCCTTATTACGCACTGTACGTGGGAAGGGCTTCTGTATTTCGAGAAAAAAACGTTCCCCCCGCTGAGAGGTCGGACCCACCAACTATATCTCCGCACGCAAGGAAGTGCCTCCTTATTACGCACCAAAAATGAATACCCCCTGCTAGCTGGGACCCACCATACTGGGTGGCTGACTTGTGGGCCTACTAAGTTGACGAGGACAGAGGGCTTTTTCAACTTAGTCAATATGAACGATTCTAGCTCCAGTGACCGTACGATATCCATCCAACGGCCATAGTGCTTATTCAACCTCTGGTCTTCTTGCTCCAGCCGCCCAAAGCAGCATCGGTCGTGCCGCGTGCTCCTGCCTCTCGTGGCCGGCTGTGATGCCGCGGAGGCCTCACCGCCCCTACTACTCCCACCGCTGGCCCAGGGGATCCCTCTACTCACCCACGCCCCTTGTTATTTTGGGGCGACGACAGCCTCACGCCGCAGCCGAACCAGTGAACCCTCGTACTCCTCTCCGCGTGGGAATCCACTGCCGCGTCTTCCCCGGCTCCGCGTCGTCCCCTTCCTAGGCCTCGCCGTCGTCCACCGCCTTGGTGCTCTCGGCGCGGCATGGTCAATTTGGTCAACGACCGACTTCCATCGGAAGAGTACTGTACGTGGAGAGGCTGACAGCTGGGTCCACGGCCACAGCCTAGTTTTTTTGTGATTTGCCAAGTAAGTCGCTTTGTCAGGCCTGTTGGGCTGCAAATCTTTCAAGACGAGGAGAGCTTCATTCGGCTGCCCGAGAAAATGGCCTATCAGTAATGAGAAATGGGTTGTACATTTTTAAAACACATCAACCTGGCAATTAGTTTCAAATATCTTTTTTCATTTCGAGATTTTAAATTACATTAATTTTTATGCGTGGAGAATTTGGTGGATTTTATATTGATATACATTTATTTTTAAAATCAGTATGAATGTGAGCTGAAATTTCAGGATTAAAAACAGTTCGGACCGCACCAAATATGCAGAATTTCATATAATTTTTTAACCGTGGCCACAATATGGGCTGTAATGCTAACAAAAAGAATATGGGCCCCAAAAAAACCTTAAGAATTAGCAAATGGGTTGTAAATTATTAGAAATAATGGCAGATGGGCTGTATGCTGTTTTCCACAAATTTGAGGCTTTCTTAAAAAAAAGGTTGACGCACAAGTAGTGACTGTTGGATGTCCATCAAACGGCCGTCGTGCTTCTTCAATCTCTGCTCTTCCTGCTCCAGCCGCTCAAACAAGCGCCAGCAGGACTGCCTGCTCCCTCCTCCCCGCGGCCGGCTGTGCTGCCGCGCAGGCCTCACCGCCCCATCGTACTCCCATCGCTGGCCTAGCCATCCCTCTACTCACCCACACCTGCTGTTATTCTCCGGCGACGGCAGACGAACCAGTAAACCCTCGTATAGTCGTACTCCCCTGCGCGTGGGAAACAACTGCCGAGTCTTCCCTGCCTCCGTGTCGATCACTTCCTAGGCCTCGCTATCATCCACCGCCCTGGTGCGCTCGGCGCGGCCTGGTCAACGTGGCCAACGACCGACATGCATCTGAAGTGGACTGTACGTGGAGAGGCCGACAGCTGGGTTCACGGCCGCACGCAAGGAAATGCCTCCTTATTATGCGCAAAATAATGATTCCTCCACCTGACATCAGGGACCCACCGAAAGGGCCTCTGTATTTCGCGAAAAAAACATTCCGCCGCTGAAAGCTCGGACCCACCAGCTATATCTTCGCACGCAAGGAAGTGCCTCCTTATTACGCACAAAAAAATGAATACTCCTCCTGTTAGCTGGGACCCAGTATAGTGGCAGGCTGACTTGTGGGCCTACTAAGTTGACGGGGACGGAGGGCTTTGTCAACTTAGTCAATATGCACGATTCTAGCTCCAGTGACCGTATGATGTCCATCCAACGGCCGTAGTGCTTCTTCAACCTCTGGTCTTCTTGCTCCAGCCGCCCAAACCAGCGCCGGTCGTGCCTCGTGCTCCTGCCTCCCGTGGCCGGCTGCGATGCGGCGGAGGCCTCACCGCCCCCTACAACTCCCACCGCTAGCCAGGCCATCCCTCTACTCACCCACACCCCCTGTTATTCTGCGGCGACGGTAGCCTCACACCGCAGCGAACCAGTGAACCCTCGTACTCCTCTACGCGTGGGCATCCACTGCCGCGTCTTCCCTGGCACATTTAAAGCCACATCATCATTTTTTAACTTATTTGAACTCCAGACTTTTTGTGTGTTCAAAATGCACCATTCAAAGCCACATCATCATTTTTCAACCCTTTCTGACTTCATTTGTTATTTTTCATGCATTTACTGATTTTCATGAGCTATATGACCGTGAAATTTAAAAGCACTTCAAATGAACTCTGAAAAGGTTGAAAGTTGGCATGGTGTCATCATTTCACCCACATAGCATGTGCTAAAAAATTGAGAGGGTTATGGAAAAAACTAGATGCACTTCGTGTACAAAATGGACAATGTCTTCCGAAGTATCAGGGTTTCGAACGAAAACTCATCAGTTACAAAGGGATTTCATTTTTTTGAACTTATTTGAACTCTAGACTATTTGTGTTCAAAATGCACCATTCAAAGTCACTTCATCAATTCAACCCTTTCTGACTTCATTTGTTATTTTGCATGCATTTATTGATTTTCATGAGCTATATGATCATGAAATTGAAAAGCACTACAAATGAACTCTGAAAAGGTTGAAAGTTGGCATGGTGTCATCATTTCACCCACATAGCATGTGCTAAAAAGTTGAGAGGGTTACGGCAAAAACAGGATGCACTTCGTGTACAAAATGGACAATCTCTTCCGAAGTATCAGGGTTTCGAACGAAAACTCATCAGTTAAAAAGGGATTTCATTTTTGAACTTATTTGAACTCCAGACTTTTTGTGTGTTCAAAATACACCATTCAAAGCCACATCATCATTTTTCAACCCTTTCTGACTTCATTTGTTATTTTTCATGCATTTACTGATCTTCATGAGCTATATGCCCGTGAAATTGAAAAGCACTACAAATGAACTCTGAAAAGGTTGAAAGTTGGTATGGTGTCATCATTTCACCCACATAGCATGTGCTAAAAAGTTGAGAGGGTTACGGCAAAAATTGGATGCACTTCGTGTACAAAATGGACAATCTCTTTCGAAGTATCAGGATTTCGGACGAAAACTCATCTGTTACAACAGGCATTTCAAATGAGCTACAAAAAGGTTGAAAGTTGGCATGGTATCATCATAATAGTTGTGGATAGAAAGTCTTCACTTTTTCTTCGCTTGTGTCCTTTGCTTATTGCGCCATAACCATGGATAATCTTCATCGTTTATCAGGATGCTTGGATCAGCCTTGACATTGAAGGGAGGAATTTCATGAAACTTTTCATAATCTTCAGACATGTCTGTCTTGCCCTCCACTCCCATGATGTCCCTTTTTCCTGAAAGAACTACGTGGCGCTTTGGCTCATCGTATGATGTATTCTCTTCCTTATCTTTTCTTTTTCTCGGCCTGGTAGACATATCCTTCAGATAGATAACCTGTGCCACATCATTGGCTAGGACGAACGGTTCGTCAGTGTACCCAAGATTGTTCAGATCCACTGTTGTCATTCCGTACTATGTGTCTACCTGTACCCCGCCTCCTGACAGATTGACCCATTTGCACTTAAACAAAGGGACCTTAAAATCATGTCCGTAGTCAAGTTCCCATATGTCCACTATGTAACCATAATTTGTGTCCTTTCCCCTCTCGGTTGCTGCATCAAATCGGACACCGCTGTTTTGGTTGGTGCTCTTTTGATCTTGGGCGATCGTGTAAAATGTATTCCCATGTATCTCTAATCATTTGTAAGTCAATACAGTCAAAGATGGTCTCCTGGACAACGAGTATAGCTCATCACAAACAGTGTTGTCACGTCTGAGACGTGTTTCCAACCAACTGCTGAAAGTCCTGATGTGTTAACATGTAATCCAGTCGTCGCACTGCTCCGGGTGTTTGGAGCGCAGACTGTTCTTGTGTTCATCGACATACGGGGTCACCAAGGTAGAGTTCTGTAGAACTGTGTAGTGTGCTTGAGACCAAGAATATCCGTCCCTGCATATTATTGAGTCCCCTCCAAGCGTGCCTTTTCCAGTCAGTCTCCCCTCATACCGCGATTTAGGGAGACCTATCTTCTTAAGGCCAGGAATGAAGTCAACACAAAACCCAATGACATCCTCTGTTTGATGGCCCATGGAGATGCTTCCTTCTGGCCTAGCGCGGTTACGGACATATTTCTTTAGGACTGCCATGAACCTCTCAAATGGGAACATATTGTGTAGAAATACGGGCCCCAGAATGACAATCTCGTCGACTAGATGAACTAGGACGTGCGTCATGATATTGAAGAAGGATGGTGGGAACACCAGCTCGAAACTGACAAGACATTGCGCCACATCACTCCTTAGCCTTGGTATGATTTCTGGATCGATCACCTTCTGAGAGATTGCATTGAAGAAAGATGTGGACAATCATATTGTTAAGTTGAAACTATTTCTGTTTCCCCTTAGAGATTGTGCTAAAACTTGGTTTTCGTCTTTGCCTAAAAATAGTATTGATTCTTGGAATAAGTGCAAAGATGCTTTTATCTCTAAGTATTTTCCTCCCACTAAGATCATCTCTCTTAGAAACGATATCATGAATTTTATGCAACTTGATCATGAACATGTTGCACAAGCTTGGGAGAGGATGAAATTAATGATACGTAATTGCCCTACACATGGTTTGAATCTTTGGATGATTATACAAAAAAATTATGCCAGATTGAATTTTGCTTCTAGAAAACTTTTAGATTCGGCCGCGGGAGGCACTTTTATGGAAATTACTTTAGGAGAAGCTACTAAACTCCTAGATAATATTATGGTTAATTATTCTCAATGGTACACTGAAAGATCTACTAACAGAAAAGTGCATGCGATAGAAGAAATTAATGTTTTGAGTGGAAAGATGGATGAACTTATGAAATTATTTGCTACTAAAAGTGTTTCTTCTAATCCTAATGGTATTCCTTTGTCTACTTTGATTGAGAATAATAATGAATCTATGGATGTGAATTTTCTTGGTAGGAATAATTTTGGTAACAACGCCTATAGAGGAAACTTTAATCCTAGGCCGTGACCTAGTAATTCCTCTAATAATTATGGTAATTCCTACAACAATTCTTATGGAAATTTTAATAAGATGCCCTATGAATTTGAGACTAGTGTTAAGGAGTTTATGAATTCGCAAAAGAATTTCAACGCTTTGCTTGAAGCAAAAATGCTTAAGGTTGATGAATTGGCTAGGAACGTTGATAGAATTTCTCTTGAAGTTGATTCTTTGAAACTTAGATCCATTCCACCTAAGCATGATATCAATGAGTCTCTAAAACCTATGAGAATTTCCAATGATGAGTGCAAAGAAAGAACCGCTAGGATGCGTGCTAAGAAAGATTTCTTTGTAAAAGCGTGTTCTTCTAATTTTTACGAGAATAAAGATGAAGATCTAAAAGTTATTGATGTGTCCCCTATTAAATATTTGTTTTGCAATATGAATCTTGATAATGATGGGACTGGAGATGAGTGAACTTTAGTTAGAAGGCGTCCCAAAAATTCGGACTTTTTAGATCTTGATGCAAAAATTGGTAAAAGTGGGATTGAAGAAGTCAAAACTTTAGATATCAATGAACCCACTATCTTGGATTTCAAGCAATTTAATTATGATAATTTCTCTTTGATAGATTGTATTTCCTTGCTGCAATCCGTGCTGAATTATCCTCATGCTTATAGTCGAAATGAAGCTTTTACTAAACATATCGTTGATGCTTTAATGCAATCTTATGAAGAAAAACTTGAGTTGGAAGTTTCTATCCCTAGAAAACTTTATGATGAGTGGGAACCTACTATTAAAATTAAAATAAAGGATCATGAATGCTATGCTTTGTGTGATTTGGGTGCTAGTGTTTCCACGATTCCAAAAACTTTGTGTGATTTGTTAGGTTTCCGCAAATTTGATGATTGTTCTTTAAACTTGCACCTTGCGGATTCCACTATTAAGAAACCTATGGGAAGAATTAATGATGTTCTTATTGTTGCAAATAGGAACTATGTGCCCGTTGATTTCATTGTTCTTGACATAAATTGCAATCCTTCATGTCCTATTATTCTTGGTAGACCTTTCCTTAGAACGATTTATGCAATTATTGATATGAAGGAAGGGAATATTAGATTCCAATTTCTGTGAACGAAAGGCATGGAACACTTACCTAGAAAGAAAATTAAATTAGCTTATGAATCTATTATGAGAGCCACTTATGGATTGCCTACCAAAGATGGCAATACCTAGATCTGTCCTTGTTTTTATGCCTAGGTAGGGGCGTTAAACGATAGCGCTTGTTGGGAGGCAACCCAATTTTATTTTAGTTTTTTTCTTTTTGCTTCTGTTTAGGAATAAATCTTTGATCTAGCCCATGGTTAGATTTGTTTTTATGTTTTAATTAGTGTTTGTGCCAAGTTAAACCTATGGTATCTTCTTGGATGATAGTTATTTGATCTTGCTGAAAATTCCAGAAACTTTATGTTCACGAAAACAATTGTTAAAAATCACCAGAACGTGATAAAATACTGATTTCAATTGCAGTAGATCAATAAACAAATTATCTAGGTCTTCCTATTTTGGTGGATTTTTCTGAGTTCCAAAAGTTTGCGTTAGTTACAGATTACTACAGACTGTTCTGTTTTTGACAGATTCTGTTTTTCAGGTGTTGTTTGCTTATTTTGATGAATCTATGGCTAGTAAAATAGTTTATAAACCATAAATAAGTTGGAATAAATTAATTTTAACACCAATATAAATAAATAATAAGTTCAATACAGTACCTTGAAGTGGTGTTTTGTTTTCTTTCTCTAACGGAGCTCACGAGGTTTTCCGTTAAGTTTTGTGTTGTGGAGTTTTCAAGTTTTGGGTAAAGATTTGATGGATTATGGAATAAGGAGTGGCAAGAGCCTAAGATTGGGGATGCCCATGGCACCCCAACGTAAATCCAAGGACACCAAAAATCCAAAGCCTTGGGATGCCCCAGAAGGCATCCCCTCTTTCGTCTTCGTCCATCGGTAACTTTACTTGGAGGTATATTTTTATTCACCACATGATAAGCGTTTTGCTTCGAGCATCTTGTATGATTTGAGTCTTTGCTTTTTAGTTTACCACAATCATCCTTGCTGTACATACCTTTTGAGAGAGACACACATGATTCGGAATTTATTAGAATACTCTATGTGCTTCACTTATATCTTTTGAGCTATATAGTTTTTGCTCTAGTGCTTCAGTTATAACTTTTAGAGCACGGCGGTGGTTTTGTTTTATAGAAATTATTGTTCTCTCATGCTTCACTTATATTATTTTGAGAGTCCTACAAAGCAGCATGGTAATTTTCTTTAATTGTGAAATTAGTCCTAGTATGCTAGGTATTCAAGATTAGTAAAAACTTTCTTATGAGTGTGTTGAATGCTAAGAGCATCTCCAGCCGCGCCCCCAACAAGGCCCCCCAGGCAACTTTTCGGCCGCCGGCGCCAAAAATTCAGCCCAGTCGTGCCCCCAAGGGCCCAATTTTCGCCGGCTCAGGCCGAAATTGGTGCCGGCGGACCCAACCCGACCCCGGCGAGCTGGGGGGCGCTCAGGGGCGCCGGGCGAATCGTTTTTGGCGCGAAAGAGCCACGGGCCCTCCTTGCCAGCGACTCGCCTCGCTTCTTGCCGCTTCGTCATCCTCATCGCCTTGTTTCCCGTGGCAAATCAATGCCAAAGCTGCCTCGCGCTGCCGCGCCGGTCAGCCTCCACCATTGATGCTTCACGGGCGGCACAGTGAAGGCGTGACGACGCGCGTCCCCGCGCATGCCACGCGTAACGCGGCGGCCACGCGTGCGCGCGGCGCCTCCGGCTATATAAGCCGACCCCCAGCTCACCGGTGGCACGCACACAGTCTCCACCGCCGACGCGCCCTCTCTCCCCCTTCCTCCCTCTCCCCTCGCCGTGCCCAGTTCAAAGAAATGGCCGAACGCTTCCCAGGAGATGGCGCGGCGGCGAACGGCTTCGGCCGCCGTCACCTTCACGAGGACGAAGCATGGCTCCTCTTCGAGGCCGAGTACGCGGTCCCGCCGGACATGCGGGTGGCCGGGGCGTGGAGAATAAGCGCCGGCGGGGTCCCGGTGCTACCACCGCCCACCAGGGCGGCGCGGTATGCGGAGATCGCGCGTATCCGTGCCTCCCTGCCGCGGGCGGCGAGGGAGGGGCCGCGGTACGTTCCCGACAGCCTGCTCTGTGAGCCGTACTTCTACCGCCATCACGCCGAGCAGGTCGAGGCCACCAACGGCGTCGTGCCCTCCGGTAGGCTCAACTCCGAGGGGCGGCGCCGATGGTGGGGCGTGCCCGGCCGCACGCTGGAGGCCGTCCTCGAGTACATCGAGGGCGGCAACACGCCGAGGCTGGAGTACCCCGAGCCCCCGTCCTTCTCTCGCCGCCGTGGGAGCTCTTGGACGCCGAGGCACATGGACCCCGGGGCGTCCTCCTCCTGTCAGCCGCCGCACCCGCAGCTCCGGTTTGAACTCGTCGAAATATGTATGAACTCGCCGAAAATGGTTGAATTTGCGCCATGTTTGTGCCACACTTTAATTTTCAAAAAAATCCGTGGGCGCCGCGACTGGGTGCCATCACGCTCCGAGCGCGCGTTTTGCGCCGGTGCGCCCCCAGGGGGCGATTTTTAGCGGCTCCTGGGGGGCCAACGGCTGGAGATGCTCTAAGAGAAGTTTGATGCTTGATGATTGTTTTGAGATATGGAGGTAGTGATATTAAAGTTGTGCTAGTTGAGTAGTTGTGAATTTGAAAAATACTTGTGTTGAAGTTTGCAAATCCCGTAGCATGCACGTATGGTAAACGTTGTGTAACAAATTTGAAACATGAGGTGTTCTTTGATTATCCTCCTTATGAGTGGCGGTCGGGGACGAGCGATGGTCTTTTCCTACCAATCTATCCCCCTAGGAGCATGCGCGTAGTGCTTGGTTTTTTATGACATGTAGATTTTTGCAATAAGTATGTGAGTTCTTTATGACTAATGTTGAGTCCATGGATTATACGCACTCTTACCCTTCCATCATTGCGAGCCTCTTCGGTACCGTGCATTGCCCTTTCTCACCTTGAGAGTTGGTGCAAACTTCGCCGGTGCATCCAAACCCCGTGATACGATACTCTCTATCACACATAAGCCTCCTTATATCTTCCTCAAAACAGCCACCATACCTACCTATTATGGCATTTCCATAGCCATTCCGAGATATATTGCAAGGCAACTTTCCACCATTCCGTTTATCAAGACACGTTTCATCATTGTCATATTGCCTTGCATGATCATGTAGTTGACATCGTATTTGTGGCAAAGCAACCATGCATATTATTTCATACAAGTCACTCTTGATTCATTGTCATTCCCGGTACACCGCCGGAGGCATTCATATAGAGTCATACTTTGTTCTAGTATCGAGTTGTAATCATTGAGTTGTAAATAAGTAGAAGTGTGATGATCATCATTCATAGAGCATTGTCCCCAAAAAACGCCAAAAAAAGAAAGGCCCAAAAAAAGAAAATAAAAAGGGGCAATGCTACTATCCTTTTTCCATACTTGTGCTTCAAAGTAGCACCATTATCCTTATGATAGATAGTCTCTTATTTTGTCACTTTCATGTACTAGTGGGAATTTTTCTTTATAGAACTTGGCTTGTATATTCCAATAATGGGCTTCCTCAAATGCCCTAGGTCTTCATGTGCAAGCAAGTTGGATGCACACCCACTTAGTTTCTTTTGTTGAGCTTTCATACATTTATAGCTCTAGTGCATCCGTTGCATGGCAATCCCTACTCCTCACATTAACATCAATTGATGGGATCTCGATAGCCCGTTGATTAGCCGCATTGATGTGAGACTTTCTCATTTTTGTCTTCTCCACATAACCCCCATTATTATATTCTATTCCACCCATAGTGCTATATCCATGGCTCACACTCATGTATTGAGTGAAAGTTGAAAAAAGTTTGAGATTACTAAAGTATGAAACAATTGCTTGGCTTGTCATCGGGGTTGTGCATGATGAGAGCATTCTTGTGTGACGAAAATGGAGCATGACCAAACTATATGATTTTGTAGGGATGAACTTTCTTTGGCCATGTTATTTTGAGAAGACATAATTGCTTAGTTAGTATGCTTGAAGTATTATTACTTTTATGTCAATATTAAACTTTTATCTTGAATCTTTCGGATCTGAATATTCATACCACAATTAAGAGGGTTACATTGAAAATTATGCTAAGTAGCATTCCACATCAAAAATTCTGTTTTTATCATTTACCTACTCGAGGACGAGCAGGAATTAAGCTTGGGGATGCTTGATACGTCTCCAACGTATCTATAATTTTTGATTGTTCCATGCTATTATATATTCTGTTTTGGATGTTTAATGGGCTTTATTATACACTTTTATATTATTTTTGGGACTAACCTATTAACCGGAGGCCCAATCCAAATTGCTGTTTTTTTTGCCTATTTCAGGGTTTCGCAGAAAAAGAATATCAAACGGAGTCCAAACGGAATGAAACCTTCGGGAACGTGATTTTCGGAACAAACGTGATCCAAAGGACTTGGAGTGGACGTCAAGCAGCAGACGAGGAAGCCACGAGGTAGGGGGGCGCGCCAACCCACTGGGCGCGCCCTCCAACCTCGTGGGCCCCTCGTTGCTCCACCGACGTACTTCTTCCTCCTATATATACCCATATACCCTGGAAACATCATATACGGAGCCAAAACCCTATTTCCACCGCCGCAACCTTCTGTACCCATGAGATCCCATCTTGGAGCCTTTTCCGGCGCTCCGCCGGAGGGGGCATTGATCACGGAGGGCTTCTACATTAGCACCATAGCCTCTCCGATGATGTGTGAGTAGTTTACCTCAGACCTTCAGGTCCATAGTTATTAGCTAGATGGCTTCTTCTCTCTCTTTGGATCTCAATACAAAGTTCTCCTCAATCTTCTTGGAGATCTATTCGATGTAATCTTCTTTTGCGGTGTGTTTGTCGAGATCCGATGAATTCTGGGTTGATGATCAAGTTTATCTATGAACAATATTTGAATCTCCTCTGAATTCTTTTATGTATGATTGGTTATCTTTGCAAGTCTCTTTGAATTATCAGTTTGGTTTGGCCTACTAGATTGATCTTTCTTGCAATGGGAGAAGTGCTTAGCTTTGGGTTCAATCTTGCGGTGTCCTTTCCCAGTGACAGCAGGGGCAGCAAGGCACGTATTGTATTTTTGCCATCGAGGATAAAAAGACGGGGTTTATATCATATTGCATGAGTTTATCCCTCTACATCATGTCATCTTGCTTAAAGCATTACTCTGTTCTTATGAACTTAATACTCTAGATGCATGCTGGATAGCGGTCGATGTGTGGAGTACTAGTAGTAGATGCAGAATCGTTTCGGTCTAGTTGTCACGGACGTGATGCCTATATACATGATCATACCTAGATATCCTCATAACTATGCTCAATTCTATCAATTGCTCGACAGTAATTCATTTACCCACCGTAATACTTAAGCTATCTTGAGAGAAGCCACTAGTGAAACCTATGGCCACCGGGTCTATTTTCCATCATATTAATCTTCCAACACTTAGCTATTTCTATTGCCGTTTATTTTACTTTGCGTCTTTATTTCTCTTTATCATAAAAATACCAAAAATATTATCTTATCATATCTATCAGATCTCACTCTCGTAAGTGACCGTGAAGGGATTGGGAACCCCTTTATCGCGTTGGTTGCGAGGTTCTTATTTGTTTGTGTAGGTGGGTGGGACACGAGCCTGGTCTCCTACTGGATTGATACCTTGGTTCTCAAAAAACTGATGGAAATACTTACGCTACTTTACTGCGTCACCCTTTCCTCTTCAAGGGAAAACCAATGCAATGCTCAAGAGGTAGCAGGCATCTTGGAGTGATGGTAACATGGACACGGCATTTTACCCATGTTCGGACCCTCTTGATGGAGGTAAAACCCTACATCCTGCTTTTGATTATATTCATATGGGGTGTAGTACAGAGTACATGTGTCTACCACGAGATTGATCTAATGAATATCAGATGATCTATTGACTAGCCTGGCCTCGGTTTATATAACACACCAGAGGCCTAGGGTTTAGGAGAGTCCTCGTCTTGGGCGCCAAGTCTTGTGGAGTCTTCCTTGTATGCCACATGGGTTGTCCAAACTGGCCCAATAGTGAACCGCCATGGGGGTCCTTGGCCCGATCCAGCTCGTCGGGAGACGACATGGTGAGTACCCCCTAGTCCAGAACACCGTCAACCGGAGCCGGGTCGTCCCAGGGGGCGCCGGCGGCGAGCCGGCCGCATAGGAAGGATAATTTCGCGCCGTGGGCCCCGGTCGTGAAGCGCACGACGAACCCGGCCGGGGTCGCGAAACCTCGCACCAAGAGGAGACGAGGCGCTCCGCAGGAGAGGTCGGCGAGCCCCGCCGTTTTGGTGGTGCCCGGATAAGTTCCTTCTTGCTGAATTTGAACGGCCGAGCGTCTCTGCTCGGTTCTTGTATGTTTACTTCTTTGCGCTTCAGGTCGCCGATCTCACTTGCGCTGGTGGCGGCGGACGCCGCGTCCGCGGAGGGCGCCATGTTCCGGAGGACCCGGACCAGTGCCGACAACGAGGAGGCGGTGGATCCGGATCTCGGCCTGGACCCGGTCGACACCGAGGGCCTGGCCTGACAGGACCGGAACAAGGCCGAGGCGGACCTGGAGGCGGCATCGACCAGGGCCTGGGTTAGCGCCGCGACGACGTGGGCGCGAGCTGGCGAGGAGCCGGCGTGGGCCGAGATGCCGGCGGGGATGCAGCCGGCGGCGATGGTCTTCGTGCCATCGTTGGAGGGGGCCGCGGCCGCGCCGGTCGTGCCGACATGATGGACCTCGACCGGGAGGTCGTGGTAGTTGGGGATAACACCCCGCCGCCGACCGACGCGGTCGAGTGGTCAGGGGTCGATGGAGGCGGCGGTGACGCCATCTTGGAGGAGGTGCTACGGGTGGCACCAGAGGGGGCGCCTCAGGTGTCGATGAGCGCAGCACCGTTGGTGGTGACGCCGCAGGCCACTCTGGCCATTCAGCCGATGATGGTGCCAGAGAGGACGCTAGAGAAGGCGCCGTCCACGGAAGAGTCGGTCATCGGCGAGTACGCCTTGGTGCCTAGGCTAGGGGGCCGCTGGGTCGCAGCCAGCCCCGGGCGGGTCGGGCGAGGTCTTCTTTGGGCCCCTGACCTAGGAGGAGGTGGCGATGGCCGCCGTGAGCCGGCTTCTGCGGGGCAAGACGTACCGGATCCAGGCCTTCGCCAAGGCCAAGGTGGAGCAGACGCGGGAGCTGGAGCGCGCCGTGTTCGTAAGTTCTCCCTTGCCTTCTGTTTTTCTTTCTTGTTGCTTCTTTTGGGTGGGTGCGCGCTAGCGGACACACTGGGTGTAGCCCCCGAGATTCGGGCCAACTGCGTAGCAGTTGGGTCAAATCTTAAAACTGCCCGGTTGTGTTGATCGCTGCTCCTTGTAGCAACTAGACTCCTACCGGGTTAGCGTCTTCAACCGGCTTCTGGACAAACACCGGTAGCTCAAGGAGCAGCTCGCCGCCAAGGAGGAGGAGCTCCGCGTCGCCATAGGTATCCTTTTTTTGTGCCCTTTTTAGTGGGGGCGCGCTAGCGCACCCACTGGGTGTAGCCCCCGAGATTCAGGCCAATTGCGTAGCTGTCGGGTCGAATCTTAAAGTGGTGCTTAGTTTCTGAATATTTTTTCTGCAGCCGAGGTGCTGTCTTGGAGGGTCAGGCTGATTCGAGCCGGGCATCGCTACGACCGGCTTGTTGCCGACCCCGGCCGACTCGAGGCCGAGGTGGCGAAGGCGATGGCGGAGGCGACGGGAGCCTGACAAGCACTTGACAAAGACGGCGAGCTGCAAGAGCGGCTGGCGGGCACAGCGGGCCCTCGTCGAGTCCGACCAGCAACACGGCAAGCTGGCCGATGACAAGAGCCATCTTCAAGCCGAGGTGGAACGCCTGAAGGGGCTGGTGGCCGTGACGGAGGAGACCCGCCAAGCGGAGACCGTCGCCGTGAGGAGGCCGAGAAGACGGCCGAGGCCAAGGACACCGAGCTGAAGGCAGCCCTTGCCAAGGTCCCCGACTTGGAGAAGATGCTCCAGGAGCGCGACCGCACCATCGCCCGGGAGCGGCACGGTACGTTGCTAGAAGCTCAGCACCTGGAAGAGTCCTTCTCGAGTAAGTGCTTTTCTTGGATTCTGCCGGGCTGGGATCCCGACTTTTTGCCCTTTGTGATTTTCTTCTGACTTGCGTTACTTCTTGACAGGGGCCTTCCCGGAGATGAGCAAGCTGGCGGAGGAGGCCGTCCGCTTTCAGCGAGACCCGCAGGGATTCGTCGGCTCTGGGACCGACCCGCAGGTAGCTTGGACCTTTCCGGAGATCGTGACCGCCGCCGAGGCTCGCCTGCGAGTCTTGGGCAAGCAGATGGCGTGGATTTCTGAGGCCGGCACAGCGATGACGGTGGCCCTTTGGCCGGGCTCCGTTGCACAGAGGAGCTTCTCGCAGTTGGCGCGGTGGTTAGCGGCGGGCCCAGACTGGCTCCACGAGTGGCGCGTTTCCGCCGCTCGTGCCGCCTCTGAGATGGCGCACAGGTTCGCGATATCTTGGCATCCGGATCTAGCGTTGGACGCGCTAATGGGTCAGCGAGCCGGCGCGGAGTACCAGCTGCGGGCGGAGGCCGGACGAATTGCTGCCCGGGCCAGCTACATCGCCGGGTTCACCATTCACGACGAGTTCCAGCCGGAACGGACGGAACATGGCGGAGTCGTGCCTGCTGACGACTTCGGCCTGCTTCTCGATGACCTGGAGGGCAGCTCTGAGGAGACGGGAGTCTACGGTGATGTGGACGCCGAGGAGGAAGGCACCGGCACCTCGGCGAACCCGGAGGCCACCGAGGGGGAGCCGGCAGCTGCCGATCCGTCGCTTTGGATGCCTGAGGTCGCCCTGTTTTATCTTAGTAGAAATTGCTGTTAGGGTATTCGGGTGTAATGAACTCTAGCCTTGGGCCTACTTAAATTTGTGATGTATAAATTTCATGAATGTTTGCGCCTTTGCTTTTTGTCTTTTGAGTCGTTTACTTGTGACCTTACCCTCTCGGGCCTCCCCACTGCGTGTCTGACGGCCGAGGCTCCGGTCCATGACAAGGAGTTCGGCTCTTGGGAGAAACGCGCAGTACTTATGCTTTCGAAACGTTGAGCGTGAGCGAAGCACCCACTGGGCCGGCTGGCAGCAATCCGGCGAAGCCGGTTGGTGAGCAGCCCGTCGTGTGGCAACTTAAAGTGACGGGGCCGAGTTGGGCAATCCGGCGGTCTTTGACTTAGTATTCGTGAAGCGCTGGTGCTTTGGCCCGTTTTTGTTGCCAGCCGACAGCCGAAGCCGGTTCTGTGGCCTAGGGCGAAGTGAGGGCCGCGGCGACCTCAACGCGTCAGGAGCTACTAAGGAAGACGGTGGGTGGAGACCAAGACGGCCAGCCCCCGAGCCCCCCGGTCGAGCAAGTCGAGCCGGTGGCGGGGTTGGTTTGGGAGAAACGTAATGCATAATGCAGGAGACACAAAAGCTTGGTCGAAAAGGGGCAGCCCCCGAGCATCGTTCGGGGACTCCATAGTTTTCATGCAATTACAAAAGGCAGCGATACATACGTGCACACAGCTAACTGTAAAACGGGCGGAGGAGTTTTGCGTTCCACGGCCGGGTTGTTTCTTCGCCGGTGGTGTCTCTCTTGCGCTTGTTTGACTTGCGGGCGTCGATGGGGTAGTAGGTGTTGTGGTCACATAAGGCCTTGCTGACGATGAAGGGGCCTTCCTATGGGGAGGACAGCTTGTGCTGGCCAGCTTGCTGCTAGACGAGTCGGAGGACGAGGTCTCCCTCCCGGAATGCGAGGGGCTTGATCTTCTTGCTGTGGTAGTGCCTCAGGCCTTGCTGGTAGATGGCTGACCGGCTAAGCGCGAGGAGGCGTGCTTATTCAAGCAGGTCGACGCCGTGTTCGCGGGCTTCTTTGGCTTCGGCTTTAGTGTACATCACGACGCGCGGCTAGTCGAACTCGACGTCGGTCGGGATGACGGCTTCGGCTCCATAGATGAGGAAGAACGGGGTGAACCTGGTCGACTGGTTTGGCATGGTGTTGAGGTTCTAGAGGACGGCCGGTAACTCATCGAGCCAGCTGTCGGGTGAGCGGACGAGCGGCTCAACAAGCCGTGGCTTGATGCCGGATAGGATGAGGCCGTTGGCCCGCTCGACTTGGCCGTTGGACTGTGGGTGTGCAACGGACGCTAGGTCGAGGCGGATGCCAGAGAGAGAGCAGTATTGCACGAGCGCGCCCTTGGCGAAATTGGTGTCTTTGTCCGTGAAGATGTTGTTCGGCATGCCGTAGCGTACCGCGGATTCTTTGACGAACAGGACCGCCGTCGGCCCGTCTAGATTCTTGATTTGCATTGCTTCGATGCATTTGGTGAACTTGTCCACCGCCGCCAGCAAATGCGTCATGCCGCCTCGAGCGGTCTTGAAAGGACCCACCATGTCGAGTCCCCAGACCGCGAAAGGCTAGGCGATCGAGATGGTCCGGAGTGATGAGGCCGGCTGGTGGCTGCGCTTGGTGAAGCGCTGGAGTCCCTCGCACTTGAGGACGAGCGACTCGGCGTCTTGGAGGGCCATGGGCAAGTGGAAACCATGGCGGAAAGCCTTGGCCACCAGGGACCGTGAGGCGGCGTGGTGCCCGCACTCGCCCTGGTGTATGTCGAGAAGGATCTCAATGCCCTGGTCCTGCTCGACGCAGCGCTGAAATACGCCGGTGGAGCTGCGCTTGACGAGCTCTTTGTTGATGATGCTATAGGCAGACGCTCGGCGTTGTACTTGCCGGGCCTCGGTCTTGTCCATGGGGAGAACCCCATTCTCCAGAAACTCTGATATGGGGAGGGCCCGTGAGGGAGCCGTCACTACGGCGAAGACGGCCACCATGGCGGGTTCCGGGGCAGCAGCCCCCGAGCCGGGGTCGGCAGCCCCCGAGCCGGGGTCGGCAGCCCCCGGGTAGGGGATGGCGGCGGCCAGGTCGGGGATGATGGCAGCCGGGTTAGTGGTTGAGACCCCTAGGCCGGGTTAGATAGTCCCCGGGCTGGTTGTGCAGTCCTCGGGCTAGGATCGGCAGCCCCCGGGCCGGGTTGAGGTGCGGCCAGGCTATCCGAGACGTTGATGGACTCGGAGTCCGGAGAGGGCTCGACGGACGGCTTGTGCAGGTGCTCGAGGGAGACGCCGGACGGGATGGACTCCCGTGACAAGGTGATGTTGGCGAGCGTGTCGGTGGCCTCACTTTTCGCGCGTGGGACGTGGAGGAACTCGCAGCCCACGAAGAACCCGGACACCTTCTAGACGAGGAAGCGGTAGCTTGACATGTTTGGGTCTCGGGCATCCCACTCACCGGAACACTGCTGCACGACCAAATCCGAGTCGCCGTAGCACAGGATGCGCCGGATGCCGAGTTCCTTGGCGAGCCGGAGGCCGTGCACAAGGGCTTCTTACTCGGCGACATTGTTGGACGTGGTGAAGTTGACGTGGAGTGCGTACTGAAGCCGGTCGCCCTTCGGGGAGGACAACACAATGCCGGCCCCCAGGCCGAGTCGCATCTTGGAGCCGTCGAAGTGCATGCGCCAGTGCGTTGAGTCCTGCAGCAGCGGCAGATACTGGGTCTCGGTCCAGTCGACGAGGAAGTCGGCCAGAGCTTGGGACTTGATCGTGGTGCGGGGCTCGTAGAGGATGGTGTGGCCGGCTAGCTCGAGAGCCCACTTGGCGATCCGGCCAGAGGCGTCCCGGCACCCGATGATCTTGCCGAGAGGGGCCGTGCTGACCATGGTAACAACATGCTCTTGGAAGTACTGCTTCAATTTCTTGGCGGTGAAGTACACGTCGTAACACATCTTCTGGTAGTGCAGGCAGTTCTGCTTGGAAGCGGAGAGCACCTCGCTCTGGTAGTAGACGGGGCGTTGGACGGCTTAGACCTTGCCCTTCTCTGGTCGCTCGACCACCATCACCGTGTTGACCGACCGCGAGGTTGCGGCAATATAGAACAACAGGGGCTCCTTCTTGGCCGGTGCGGCCAGGACTGGTGCGGTGGAGAGCATGCGCTTGTGATCCCGTAAAGCCTCGTCTGCCAGGTCGTCCAACTCGAACGGTGTCGTCTTCTTCATCAGCTGATATAGGGGCCAGGCCCTCTCGCCCAGCCGACTGAGAAACTGGCTGACCGAGGCCAAGCAGCCGGTGAATTTCTGGACATCGCACAGCCGAGCCGGCTTGCGCATGCGCTCGATGGCCTTGTTCTTCTCCGGGTTTGCCTCAATGCCGCTCTCCGAGATGAGGAAGCCGAGTAGCTTCCCGTCCGGGACGCCGAAAACGCACTTCTCCGGGTTGAGCTTAACTTTCTATTCACGCAAGTTGGCGAAGGTTTCCTTCAGGTTCGAGGAGCGTGAGGTGCTGCTTGGTCTTCACCATGATGTCGTCCACATAGACAGGGATATTGCGGCCGAGTTGCGGCAGCAAGCCTTTCTGTATGAAGCGCTGGAAAGTGGCGTCGGCGTTCTTCAGGCCGAATGACATGGTGATGTAGCAATATGCCCCAAAGGGCGTGATGAAGGACATCATCAGGGCGTCGGCCGGGTCCAGCTTGATCTGATGATAGCCAGAGTAAGCATCCAGGAAGGATAGGAGCTCACAACCGGCGGTGGAGTCGATGACTTGGTCGATCCGCGGGAGAGCGAATCGATCCTTGGGGCAGGCCTTGTTCAGGCTGGTGTAGTTTATACACATGCGCCAGGTCTTGTTCTTTGTCAAGACAAGGACTGGGTTGGCCAACCACTCTGGGTGAAACACTTCCATGATGAAGCCGCCCGCCAACAGCTTGGCAACCTCTTCACCAACGGTCCTTCTCTTCTCTTCGGAAAAATGTCGCAGGGGTTGACGGACAGGCTTGGCGTCCTTGCGGATGTGGAGTTTGTGCTCGACGTAGTTCCTCGAGATACCCGGCATGTCCTTTGGGGTCCATGCAAAAATATCTCGACTCTCATGGAGGAAGTCGACGAGCTCGCCTTCCTATTCGCTGTCGAGGCGGGCGCCCACGACAACGTACTTGCTGCAGCTGGGGTCTTCTGGGTTCAGCTTCACTTTCTTGGTCTCCTTGGAGGGCTTGAACGAGGCCTCGTCGGCCGGAACCAGTCCAACCGATGTGTTGTTTGCCAGGGCGACGATTCGGTCGAGCTGGCGCCGCTCCTCGGCTATGACCAGCGACTCGGCCAGCTTGGCTCCGTCCCGGGCGCACTCCAGGGACTTGCGGTAGTCACCGGTGATGGTGATGAGGCCCTTCGGACCCGGCAGCTTCATTTTCAGGTAAGCGTAGTGGGGTACCGCCATGAACTTGGTGAGCGCGGGCTGGCCCAGCAACGCATGGTACGCGCTGGATAGGTCCTCCACCTCGAACCAAAGCGGCTCGCGTTGGAAGTGGCTGTTGTCGCCGAACAGGACGTCGAGCCAGATCTGGCCCATCAGAGAGCAGGAGAGGCCGGGGACAAGGCATCGAAGATCGTCTCGGTCGGCTCCAAGTCTTTGGCCTTGAGGAAAAGCTTGGTCATGGTGTCGCGGTAGAGTATGTTGATGCTGCTGCCGCCGTCAATGAGGACCTGGGAGAATTTGCACATGCACTAAGGTGCGACGATGGTAGGGTTGGGGACCAGGGCGTAACCACCCGGGTTTGGCATGACAGCCGGGTGGTCTTCCCGGATCCATGTGACCGGGCGCTCTGACCAATGCATGTACTCCGGCTTGGCCGGGATGACGGTGTTCACTTCCTACGGAAGCAGGCGCTCGCTGCGCTTGTCGTCGCCGGGGCTGTTGAAGAGGACGTAAGTCGCGTTCTGTGCGGGGTAGACATCGTCGCGCATCGCGCCGCCAGCCGGGGTCGGTGGAGGAGGCGGAGGTGGCTGCCCTGCTCCTGGGGCCGGGGCCGGAGGAGGAGGAACGTCACCCCTCATGAGGCGCTTGGTGATGGCGCACTGTCGAAGCGTGTGCGTTGACGGCCTTGCGCCGCTGTGGTGCTTGCAGGGAGCGTCGAGCATCTCCTTGAAACTCATGGCGGGCTGCCACGCCGTCTTGCCGGCCTGCCGGTGTTTGGCTGCCGGGTCGGTCGCGGGCACCTACTCGGCGACTACGACGAGCCAGTTTTCATAGCGTTGGGCCGGCTGGTCGGCCTTGCCCTTGTTGTTCTGCTGGTTGTGCTGCTGCCGGATTCCCTCGCCGGCCGGCTTCGGAGGAGGAACCGGCTTTGCTTTGCCGGCTTCATCCAGCGCCACCTGGATCTTCATGGCGGAGTCGGCGATGGCTTACTTGTCCGCCATCACCATGAGCCGGCCATGGTGACCGGCTCGGAGCGTAAGATGTTGTGCTTGAGGAGGGTGCCATCCCGACACCCATTGACGAAGTACTGGATTGCTTGGACTTCGTGGACGCCCTCGCAACTGTTCCGGAGCTCGGTCCAGCGTGCAAGGTTGATACGCCTCCAACGTATCTATAATTTTTTATTGTTCCATGCTATTATATTATCCATCTAGGATGTTTTATATGCATTTATGTGCTATTTTATATGATTTTTGGGACTAACCTATTAACCTAGAGCCCGGTGCCAGTTTCTGTTTTTTTCCTTGTTTTTGAGTTTTGCAGAAAAAGAATACCAAACGGAGTCCAATGGACGTGCCAATTTTTGACGATTTTTTATGGACCAAAAGAAGACCCCGGAGTAAAAGAGTTGGGCCAGAAGAGTCCCAGGCCGTCCACGACGGTGGGGGGCGTGCCCACCACCCCCACCCCCGGGCGCGCCGCCCTACCTCGTGGATGACTCGGGCACCTCCCTGACTTGTTCCCGACGCCAAAAATTCCTATAAATAGTGAAACCTCCAGAACATAACCTAGATCGGGAGTTCCGCCGCTGCAAGCCTCTCTAGCCATGAAAAACCAATCGGGACCCTATTCCGGCACCCTGCCAGAGGGGGGGATCCCTCACCGGTGGCCATCTTCATCATCCCGGCGCTCTCCATGACGAGGAGGGAGTAGTTCACCCTCGGGGCTGAGGGTATGTACCAGTAGCTATGTGTTTGATCTCCCTCTCTCTCGTGTTCTTGATTTGGCACGATCTTGATGTATCGCGAGCTTTGCTATTATAGTTGGATCTTATGATGTTTCTCCCCCTCTACTCTCTTGTAATGGATTGAGTTTTCCCTTCGAAGTTATCTTATCGGATAGAGTATTTAAGGATTTGAGAACAGTTGGTGTATGTTTTGCATGTGCTTATCTGTGGTGACAATGGGATATCACGTGATCTACTGGATGTATGTTTTGGTGATCAACTTGCGGGTTTCGTGACCTCGTGAACTTATGCATAGGGGTTGGCACACCTTTTCGTCTTGACTCTCCGGTAGAAACTTTGGGGCACTCCTTGAAGTACTTTGTGTTGGTTGAATAGATGAATCTGAGATTGTGTGATGCATATCGTATAATCATACCTACGGATACTTGAGGTGACATTGGAGTATCTAGGTGACATTAGGGTTTTGGTTGATTTGTATCTTAAGGTGTTATTCCAGTACGAACTATATGATAGATCGAACGGAAAGAATAGCTTCATGTTATTTTACTACGGACTATTGAATAGATCGATCAGAAAGGATAACTTAGAGGTGGTTTTGTACCCTACAATAATCTCTTCATTTGTTCTCCGCTATTAGTGACTTTGGAGTGACTCTTTGTTGCATGTTGAGGGATAGTTATATGATCCAAGTATGTTATTATTGTTGAGAGAACTTGCACTAGTGAAAGTATGAATCCTAGGCCTTGTTTCAACGCATTGAAATACCATTTGTGCTCACTTTTATCAATAGTTACCTTGCTGTTTTTATATTTTCAGATTACAAAAACCTATATCTATCATCCATATTGCACTTGTATCACCATCTCTTCGCCGAACTAGTGCACCTATACAATTTACCATTGTATTGGGTGTGTTGGGGACACAAGAAACTCTTTGTTATTTGGTTGCAGGGTTGTTTGAGAGAGACCATCTTCAACCTATGCCTCCCACATATTGATAAACCTTAGGTCATCCACTTGAGGGAAATTTTCTACTGCCCTACAAACCTCTGCACTTGGAGGCCCAACAACGTTTACAAGAAGAAGGTTGCGTAGTAGACATCAAGCTCTTTTCTGGCGCCGTTGCCGGGGAGGTGAGTGCTTGAAGGTATATCTTTAGATTTTGCAATCGAATCTTTCAGTTTCTTGGTTTATCACTAGTTTAGTTTATAAAAGAAAACTACAAAAAATGGAATTTAGGTTGACTCATATGCTTCATCTTTTTAATGTCTTTCGTGAAAATGATGGGAAGGAAAATTTGTGCTCAAGTACTAGAAGAAGAATTACATAGAATGCTTGGAATAAAATATTTGAATGATGAGCATGATTGCAATGTTGTTAGTACGAATTCTTTGAATATCCATGATGCTAATGATATGCAAAGCCACAATCTTGGGGATGCTATGTTTGACGAAGATGATATTTTTTGTCCCCCAAGTTTTGATGGGCAAATTTATTATGATGAAAGCATACCTCCTATTTATGATGATTATTGTGATGACATGTATGCTATAAAGAATAAAGATAACCACGAAACTTTTCATCATGATTTTAATTTTCAATTGGATTATGCTTCACATGATAGTTATTTTGTTGAGTTTGCTCCCACTAATATTGATGAGAATAAATTTGCTTATTTGGAGAGTAGTAAAATTTCTATGCAAGTAGATCATGAAAAAAATGCTTTATGTGCTGGTTATATGGTTGAATTCATTCATGATGCTACTGAAAATTATTATGAGAGAGGATCATATGCTTCTACATATTGCAATAATATCAAGTTTCCTGTCTATGTGTTGAAAATCTTGAAGTTATGCTTGTTTTGCTTTCCTATGCTAGTTCATTATTGATCCCATAAGTTTATTGCTCACAAAATCCCTATGCATAGGAAGGTGTTAGACTTAAATTTGCTAGTGATATTCTTCATGATGCTCTCTTTATTTTTCAATTCTTATCTGTTATGTGAGCATCATTGAAATCATCATGCCTAGCTAGGGGCGTTAAATTTTAGCGCTTGTTGGGAGGCAACCCAATTTTATTTTTGTTCTTTGCCTTTTGCTCCTGTTTAGTAATAAATAATTCATCTAGCTTCTGTTTGGATGTGGATTTATGTTTTAATTAGTGTATGTGCCAAGTAAAACCTTTGGGAAGACTTGGGTGAAGTCTATGCGATCTTGCTATAAAAAACAAAAACTTTTGCCCTCACGAGATTAGATGCCATTTTTTTACTGGATAGTGCTTTTAGGTTGATTCTTTTTGCATATGATAAACAGATAAATTCCTCACGTCTACCTCTTTATTTAAGAATTTTTGGAGTTCCAGAAATATACGTTTGATACAGATTACTACAGACTGTTCTGTTTTCATTGTGTTGTTTGCTTATTTTGATGAATCTATGAGTAGTATCGGAGGGTATGAACGATAGAGAAGTTGGAATACAGTAGATATTACACCAATATAAATTTAGAATGAGTTCACAACAGTACTTAAGTGGTGATTTATTTTCTTATACTAACGGAGCTTACGAGTTTTCTGTTGAGTTTTGTATTGCGAAGTTTTCAAGTTTTGGGTAAAGATTCGATGAACTATGGAATAAGGAGTGGCAAGAGCCTACGCTTTGGGATGCCCAGGGCACCCCAAGGTAATATTCAAGGACAACCAAGAGCCTAAGCTTGGGGATGCCCCGGATGGCATCCCCTCTTTCGTCTTCGTTCATCGGTAACTTTAGTTGGAGCTATATTTTTATTCACCACATGATATGTGTTTTGCTTGGAGCGTCATTTTATTTTATTTTGTTTTGCTTGCTGTTTGAATAAAATACCAAGATCTAAAATTCTTAAATGTTAGAGAGTCTACACATAGTTACATAATTGTTCGACCACTCATTGATCTTCACTTATATCTTTCGGAGTAGTTTGTCATTTGCTCTAGTGCTTCACTTATATCTTTTTATAGCACGGCGGTGGTTCTATTTTGAAGAAATAGATGAAATCTAATGCTTCACTTATATCGTTTTGAGAGTCTCTAAACAGCATGGTAGTTTGCTTTGGTTATGAATTTAGTCCTAATATGATGGGCATCCAAGAGGGATATAATAAAAACATTCATATAAAGTGCATTGAATACTATGAGAAGTTTGATTCCTTATGATTGTTTTGAGATATGAAGATGGTGATATTAGAGTCATGCTAGTGGAGTAGTTGTGAATTTGAGAGATACATGTGTTAAAGTTTGTGATTCCCGTAGCATGCACATATGGTGAACCGTATTGTGATGAAGTCGGAGCATGATCTATTTTTTGATTGTCTTCCTTATGAGTGGCAGTCCGGGACGAGCGATGGTCTTTTCCTACCAATCTATCCCCCTAGGAGCATGCGCGTAGTACTTCGTTTCGATAACTAATAGATTTTTGCAATAAGTATGTGAGTTCTTTATGACTAATGTTGAGTCCATGGATTATACGCACTCTCACCCTTCCACCATTGCTAGCCTCTCTAATACCGCGCACCTTTCGCCGTTATCATACACCCACCATATACCTTCCTCAAAGCAGCCACCATACCTACCTATTATGGCATTTCCATAGCCATTCCGAGATATATAGCCATGCAACTTTCCACCGTTCCGTTTATTTTGACACGCTTCATCATTTTCATATTGCTTTGCATGATCATGTAGCTGAAATCGTATTTGTGGCGAAGCCACCATTCATAATTATTTCCTACATGTCACTCTTGATTCATTGCACATCCCGGTACACCCCCGGAGGCATTCACATAGTCATATTGTTTTCTAAGTATCGAGTTGTAATTCTTGAGTTGTAAGTAAATAATAGTGTGATGATCTTCATTATTAGAGCATTGTCAAAGTGAGGAAATGATGACGAAAAATAAAAAAACAGAAAAAAGAGGCCATAAAAAAAGAGAAGGCCCAAGAAAACAAAAAAGAGAGAGAAAAAGATAGAAGGGGCAATGCTACTATCCTTTTACCACACTCATGCTTCAAAGTAGCACCATGATCTTCATGATAGAGAGTCTCCTATGTTGTCACTTTAATATACTAGTGGGAATCATTCATTATAGAACTTGGATTGTATATTCCAATGATGGGCTTCCACAAAATGCTCTAGGTCTTCATGAGCAAGCAAGTTGGACGCACACTGATAACCCACAAATATAGGGGATCGCAACAGTTTTCGAGGGTGGAGTATTCAACCCAATTTATTGATTCGACACAAGGAGAGCCAAAGAATATTCTGAAGTATTAGCAGTTGAGTTGTCAATTCAACCACACCTGGATAACTTAGTATCTGCAGCAAAGTGTTTAGTAGTAAAGTAGTATGGAAGTAACGGTAACGGTAGCAAAAGTAATATTTTTGGGTTTTGTAGTGATTGTAACAGTAGCACCGGAAAAGTAAATAAGCGAAGAACAATATGCGAAAAGCTCATAGGCATTCGATCGGTGATGGAGAATTATGCCAGACGCGGTTCATCATGTAACAGTCATAACATAGGGTGACACAGAACTAGCTCCAATTCATCAATGTAATGTAGGCATGTATTCCGAATATAGTCATACGTGCTTATGGAAAAGAACTTGCATGACATCTTTTGTCCTACCCTCCCGTGGCAGCGGGGTCCTAGTGGAAACTAAGGGATATTAAGGCCTCCTTTTAATAGAGTACCGGACCAAAGTATTAACACATAGTGAATACATGAACTCCTCAAACTAAGGTCATCACCGGGAGTGGTCCCGATTATTTTCAGTTCGGGGTTACCGGATCATAACACATAGTAGGTGACTATAGACTTGCAAGATAGGATCAAGAACTCACATATATTCGTGAAAACATAATAGGTTCAGATCTGAAATCATGGCACTCGGGCCCTAGTGACAAGCATTAATCATAGCAAAGTCATACCAACATCAATCTCAGAACATAGTGGATACAAGGGATCAAACCCTAACAAAACTAACTCGATTACATGATAAATCTCATCCAACCCATCACCGTCCAGCAAGCCTACGATGGAATTACTCATGCACGGCGGTGAGCATCATGAAATTGGTGATGGAGGATGGTTGATAATGATAATGGCGACGGATTCCCCTCTCCGGAGCCCCGAACAAACTCCGGATCAGCCCTCCCGAGAGGTTTTAGGGCTTGGCAGCGGCTCCGTATCGTAAAACGCGATGAATCTTTCTCTCTGATTTTTTCTCCCCAAACACGAATATCTGGAATTGGAGTTGAGGTCGGTGGATCAACATGGGGCCACGAGGCAGGGGGCGCGCCCAGTGGGGCAGGCCCCCCCCCTCGTGGACAGGTGGAGGGCCCCCTGACGTGGATTCTTCTTCTAGTATTTTTAATATTTTCCAAAAATAAGTTCCGTGGAGTTTCAGGTTATTCCGAGAACTTTTGTTTCTGCACATAAATAACACCATGGCAATTCTGCTGAAAACAGCGTCAGTCCGGGTTAGTTCCATTCAAATCATGCAAGTTAGAGTCCAAAACAAGGGAAAAGTGTTTGGAAAAGTAGATACAACGGAGACGTATCAACTCCCCCAAGCTTAAACCTTTGCTTGTCCTCAAGCAATTCAGTTGATAAACTGAAAGTGATAAAGAAAAACATTTACAAACTCTTTTTTCTCTTGTTGTTGTAAATATGTAAAGCCAACATTCAAGTTTTCAGCAAAGATTGTGAACTAACCATATTCACAATAACACTTAGGTCACATGTTTACTCATGTCAATGGCATAATCAACTAGCGAGCAATAATAATAAATCTCGGATGACAACACTTTCTCGAAACAATCATGATATGATACAACAAGATGGTATCTCGCTAGCCCTTTCTGAGACCGCAAAACATAAATGCAGAGCAACTTTAAAGATAAAGGACTGACTAGACATTGTAATTCATGGTAAAAGAGATCCAGTCATAGTCATACCCAATATAAATTAATAGTAATGGATGCAAATGACAGCAGCGGTGTCCAGCTAGTGATTTTAATAAGAGGGTGATGACTCAACAAAAAAGTAAATAGATAGGCAATTCGCAGAGGGAAGCAGGGATTTGTAGAGGTGCCAAAGCTCGATTAGAGATAAATAATATTTTGAGCGGCATAGTTTGTCAATATAACAACCAAGAGATGGCGATATCTTCCATGCTACACACATTATAGGCGGTTCCCAAACAAAATGGTAAAGTTTATACTCCCCCTCCACCAACAAGCATCAATCCATGGCTTGCTTGAAACAACGAGTGCGTCCAACTAACAACAGTCCCAGGGGAAGTTTTGTTTGCAATTATTTTGATATAATTTGCATAAAGCATGGGGGTGGGCATCCCGGTGACCAGCCATTTTCTCGTGAGTGAGGAGCGGAGTCCACTGCTCTTGAGAATAACCCGCCTAGCATGGAAGATACGGACAGCCCTAGTTGATACATGAACTATTCGAGCATACAAAACATAATTTCATTTGAAGGTTTAGAGTTTGGCACATACAAATTTACTTGGAACGGCAGGTAGATACCGCATGTAGGAAGGTATGGTGGACTCATATGGAATAACTTTAGGGTTTAAGGGATTGGATGCACAAGCTGTATTCCCGCTTAGTACAAGTGAAGGCTAGCAAAAGACTGGTAAGCGACCAACTAGAGAGCGACAACAGTCATGAACATGCATTAAAATTAATAAACATTAAGTGCAAGCATGAGTAGGATATAATCCACCATGAACATAAATATCTTGAAGGCTATGTTGATTTGTTTCAACTACATGTGTGAACGTGTGCCAAGTCGAGTCACTTAAATCATTCAAAGCAGGATACCACCCCACTATACCACATCACAACCATTTTAATAGCATGTTGTCACACAAGGTAAACCATTATAACTCATAGCTAATCAAGCATGGCACGAGCAACTATAATCTCTAATTGTCATTGCAAACATGTTTATTCATAATGGGCTGAATCAGGAACGATGAACTAATCATATTTACAAATACAAGAGAGGTCGAGTTCATACCAGCTTCTCTCATCTCAATCTGTTCATCATATATCGTCATTATTGCCTTTCACTTGCACGACCGAACGATGTGAAAATAATAAGAGTGCACGTGCATTGGACTAAGCTGGAATCTGCGGGCATTCAATAAACAGGAGAAGACAAGGCAATATGGGCTCTTGGTTAAATCAACAATAATGCATATAAGAGCCAGTTCAACAATTTCATTATGGTCTTCTCCTATCGACTCCCAAAGAAATAAAACTATTTACACGGTAAAGCTCCCAACAAGCAAAAGAAGAACGGGAAATATTTTTGGGTTTTCTTTTAATTATTACTACTACAGCAAGAAAAGTAAACTAACTAAAAGCTACACTAATTTTTTTTGGTTTTCTTAAGGTTTATTAAACACACAAGAAGAAAGCAAGAAAAAGGAAAATAAACTAGCATGGATATTACAGTGAAAGAGTATGAGCACCGACAACTAGCAATGAGTGTGTGAACATGAATGTAATGTCGGTGAGAAATACGTACTCCCCCAAGCTTAGGCTTTTGGCCTAAGTTGGTTTATTGCCACGGATGGCCTGGCGGATATCCAAAGTTATAACCGGGGTCGTACTGAGATGCAGCGGTCATTACATCGTGTGCTGCAGCTTGGAGGCGAGCTATCTCAGCCCTCCTCTTATACTCCTCTGCCTCCTCTCTGGTTATGTAATGTCTCCCTTTTTCCTGAAAGTCAAAGAAACCGGGAGTAGGGAGGACAATATTGACAGCGTGACGCCTGTCAAAGATTAGTCGGTACTGGAGAGGCGGTTCATTCCTCTCAACAAACTGATGGTGAACCATAGCATTAAAGTCTAGATAAGTAGGAGGCAATTCAATATCATCATCACGTATGGTTACACCAAGAAAATCAGCTAAGCGGGTTGCATAAATTCCCCCAAAGAAATCTCCATTAATTTTATTATTATGCAACCTACGTGCAACAATAGCTCCCAAATTATAAGATTTATCTCCTAACACGGCACTCCTAAGAATACTGAGGTCAGGGACACACATGTGAAATGCTTCATCCTTACCATTTATGCACCTACCTATGAAGAGAGCAAAATAATGTATAGCAGGAAAATGAATACTCCCTATTGTAGCTTGTGTTATGTCTCTAGATTCACCCACAGTTATTCTGGCAAGAAAATCTCTAAATTCAAATTTGCGAGGTTCACGAGGGCTACCCCATTGTGGAAGTTTGCAAGCAGTGGTAAAATCCTCTAAGTCCATAGTATAAGATTTTTCATAAAGATCAAACAGGACAGTTTGATAGTTGCGTGAAGATGAAAATTCAAACCTCCTCACAAAGGAAGTAGTGAGATAGTGGTACTGACGGCAATTTTCCTCCTCGAAGCTCACAAGATCAGCGTTATGCAAATATGCATTAAATTCTTCCTTGATTCCCGCTCGATCCATAAAGTCTTCTGAAGGCCATTCACAAGGCCGCAATGGAGCGTTCCTTGGTGGCTCATCATCGACATCGCGCATTGCGAGCCTGGGTCCTTGCTTCCTTGAAGCGCCACCTTGGTACATTTTCCTAAACATATTTATTCCTCTGAAAATTTTCTAAAGTTTTTAGTAACTTCAAATAAAAGTGAACCAAGCTCAACAAAAATTGATAGCAACTACTCCTACAAGTGCCTAGAGACTATATCAAGCATTAGAACTACTTGGAACCATATAAATTTGACATGCAAGCTCAAGAACATGGTCACCTAGGCAGCACAAATTTGCAATGAATAAAGCACTAGAACAAAAACTAATTTGACCATTGGAGGAGTCACATACCAAAGAACAATCCCCCAAAGTAGTTTTGTGAGAGGTGCTTTGAGCAAGGAGATAGAAAATCGCAGCAAAATGAGCTAGAACTCTTCCTTGAGCTGGTTGGTGATTTTTTTGGGAGGAAGAACAAGTGTGTGGGTGCAGGAATAAGTGGAGAGGAGCCACCGTGGGCCCACGAGGCAGGGGGCGCGCCCTGTAAGGGTGGGCGTGCCCTGGACCCTCGTGGCCAGGTGCTTGCTCCCCCTGCTGTGTTCTCAGTGCCAGATATTCTCAAATATTCCAGAAAAATCATATTAAATTGGCAGGGCGTTTGGAGAACTTTATTTTGGGGGTATTTTTATATTGCACGGATAATTCAGAAAACAGACAGGAAAAATACTATTTTTACTTTATTTCAACTAAATAATAGAAAGTAGAGAGAGGGTACAGAAGGTTGTGCTTCTAGTTTCATCCATCTCATGCTCATCAAAAGGAATCCACTAACAAGGTTGATCCGGTCTTGTTAACAAACTCATTCCGACTAACATGGAACCGGAGAAATTTCGAAGAACACTATGTTACCTCAACGGGGATATGCACATCCCCTATAATAAGAATATAATATTTCTTCTTGACAGTAGGTAGAGGAAATTCAAAACCTCCAAAAATAATCGATGGAATTTTTCCAATAGAATTGATACTATGAACTTGAGGTTGTTTCCTCAGAAAGTGTACCGTGTGCTCATTACCATTAACGTGAAATGTGACATTGCCTTTGTTACAATCAATAACAGCCCCTACAGTATTCAAAAAGGGTCTTCCAAGAATAATAGACATACTATCGTCCTCAGGAATATCAAGAATAACAAAGTCCGTTAAAATAGTAACGTTTGCAACCACAACAGGCACATCCTCACAAATACCGACAGGTATCGCAGTTGATTTATCAGCCATTTGCAAAGATATTTTAGTAGGTGTCAAATTATTCAAATCAAGTCTACGATATAAAGAGAGAGGCATAACACTAACACCGGCTCCAAGATCACATAAAGCAGTTTTAACATAGTTTCCTTTAATGGAGCATGGTATAGTTGGTACTCCTGGATCTCCTAGTTTCTTAGGTATTCCACCCTTGAAAGTGTAATTAGCAAGCATGGTGGAAATTTTAGCTTCCGTTATCTTTCTTTTAGTAGTGACAATTTCTTTCATATACTTAGCATAAGGATTCATTTTGAGCAAATCAGTTAATCGCATACGCAAAAAGATAGGTCTAATCATTTCAGCAAAGCGCTCAAAATTCTCATCATCATTTTTCTTGGATGGTTTGGGAGGAAAAGGCATGGGTTTCTGAACCCAAGGTTCTCTTTCCTTACCATGCTTCCTAGCACCAAAGTCTCTCTTATCATAACGTTGATTCTTTGATTGTGGGTTATCAAGATCAACAGCAGGTTCAATTTCTACATCATTGTCATTACTAGGTTGAGCATCATCATGAACATCATCATTAACATTATCACAAGGTTCAAGTTCATTACCAGATTGTGTTTCAGCATCAGAAATAGAAATATCATTTGGATTCTCAGGTGTGTCTACAACAGGTTCACTAGAAGCATGCAATGTCCTATCATTTTTCTTTTTCTTCTTTTTAAAAGGGCTAGGTGCATCTACATTATTTCTCTGAGAATCTTGCTCAATTCTCTTAGGGTGGCCTTCAGGATACAAAGGTTCCTGAGTCATTTTACCAGTTCTAGTAGCCACTCTAATAGCAAAATCATTTTTCTTACTATTCATTTCATTGAGCAAATCATTTTGAGCTTTAAGTACTTGTTCTACTTGAGTGGTAACCATAGAAGCATGTTTACTAATGAGTGTAAGTTCACCTTTAACTCTAGACATATAATCACCCAAGTGTTCAAGCATATTGGAATTATATTTCAATTGTCTACCAATATAAGCATTGAAGTTTTCTTGTTTAACAATAAAATTGTCAAACTCATCTAAGCATTGTCTAGCAGACTTATAACGAGGTATATCACCTTCATCAAATCTATAGAGAGAATTTTACCTTTACTACCTGTGTCGGGTTATCAAGACCATGAGTTTGTTCAATAGGTGATGGATTAAGATCATATGTTTCTTCAACAGGCGGTAAATTAAGACCATGTATTTCTTCAACAGGAGGTAAATTCTTAACATCTTTAGCTTTAATACCCTTTTCTTTCATCGATTTCTTTGCCTCTTGCATATCTTCAGGACTGTGAAATAGAACACCTCTTTTCTTCGGAGTTGGGTTAGGAATAAGCTCAGGAAGCTTTCATTTGTCAACATATTATTCAATAGAATCTCAGCTTCATCCGCTGTTCTTTCCCTGAAAACAGAACCAGCACAACTATCAAGGTCATCTCTGGAAGCATCGGTTAGTCCATTATAAAAGATATCAGGTATTTCATTTTTCTTAAGAGGGTGATCAGGCAAAGCATTAAGTAATTGGAGAAGCCTCCCCCAAGCTTGTGGGAGACTCTCTTCTTCAATTTGCACAAAATTATATATATATCCCTTAAAGCAGCTTGTTTCTTATGAGCGGGGAAATATTTAGCAGAAAAGTAATAAATCATATCCTGGGGACTACGCACACAACCAGGATCAAGAGAATTAAACCATATCTTAGCATCACCCTTTAATGAGAACGGAAATATTTTAAGGATATAAAAGTAGCGAGTTCTCTCATCATTAGTGAACAGGGTGGCTATATCATTTAATTTAGTAAGATGTGCCACTACAGTTTCAGATTCATAGCCATAAAAAGGATCAGACTCAACAAAAGTAATTATATCAGGATCAATGGAGAATTCATAATCCTTATCAGTAACACAGATAGGTGAAGTAGCAAAAGCAGGGTCAGGTTTCATTCTAGCATTAAGAGGTTGCTGCTTCCATTTAGCTAATGACTTCTTAAGATCATATCTATCATTTCAAGCTAAAATAGCTCTAGTAGCTTCTTCATCCATAACATAGCCCTCGGGCACAACAGGCAATTCATATTTATTAGGGGGAGAGTCTTCATCATCACTATCTTCAATATTATCAGTTTCAATAATTTCATTCTCTCTAGCCCTAGCAAGTTGTTCATCAAGAAATTCACCAAGTGGCACAATAGTATCAAGCATATAGAAGTAGTTTCATCATAAGTATTAATAGCAGAACCAGGTTTAGGTGTCGCAAGCTTACTCAAAACAAAAGGTGAATCAAGTGCAGAGCTAGATGGCAGTTACTTACCTCCCCTCGTAGTTGAGGGATAAATTGTTGTTTTTGCGTCTTTCAAGTTCTTCATAGTGACCAGTAGATATAAATCCCAAGTGACTCAAAGAATAGAGCTATGCTCCCCGGCAACGGCGCCAGAAAATAGTCTTGATAACCCACAAGTATAGGGGATCGCAACAGTTTTCGAGGGTTGATTATTCAACCCAAATTTATTGATTCGACACAAGGGCAGCCAAAGAATATTCTCAAGTATTAGCAGTTGAGTTGTCAATTCAACCACACCTAGATAACTTAGTATCTGCAGCAAAGTGTTTAGTAGCAAAGTAGTATGGAAGTAACGGTAACGGTAGCAAAAGTAATATTTTTGGGTTTTGTAGTGATTGTAACAGTAGCAACAGAAAAGTAAATAAGCGAATAACAATATTTTAAAAGCTCGTAGGCATTGGATCGGTGATGGAGAATTATGCCGGATGCGGTTCATCATGTAACAGTCATAACATAGGGTGACACAGAACTAGCTCCAATTCATCAATGTAATGTAGGCATGTATTCCGAATATAGTCATACGTGCTTATGGAAAAGAACTTGCATGACATCTTTTGTCCTACCCTCCCATGGCAGCGGGGTCCTAGCGGAAACTAAGGGATATTAAGTGTTGGGGAACATAGTAATTTCAAAAAAAATCCTACGCACACGCAAGATCATGGTGATGCATAGCAACGAGAGGGGAGAGTGTTGTCCACGTACCCTCGTAGACCGAAAGCGGAAGCGTTAACACAACGCAGTTGATGTAGTCGTACGTCTTCACGATCCGACCGATCAAGTACCAAATGTACGGCACCTCCGAGTTCAGCACACGTTCAGCTCGATGACGTCCCTCGAACTCCGATCCAGCCGAGTGTTGAGGGAGAGTTTCGTCAGCACGACGGTATGGTGACGATGATCATGTTCTACCGACGCAGGGCTTCGCCTAAGCTCCGCAACGATATTATCAAGGTGTAATATGGTGGCGGGGGGCACCGCACACGGCTAAAAGATCGTTGATCAAATGTGTGTCTAGAGGTGCCCCCCTGCCCCCGTATATAAAGGTGCAAGGGGGAGGCCGCCGGCCTAGGGGGTGTGGCGCGCCAGGAGGAGTCCTACTCCTACCGGGAGTAGGACTCCCCCCTTTTTCCATGTTGGACTAGGAGTGGAAGGGGAAGAGGTGGAGGGGAGCAAGGAAGGGGGGCGGCGCCCCCCTCTCCTTGTCCTATTCGGACTGGGGGGGAAGGGGGGCGCGGCCCTGCCCTAGCCTCCTCTCCTCTCTTCCACCTAGGCCCAATAAGGCCCATTACCTTACCGGGGGGTTCCGGTAACCTCCCGGTACTCTGGAAAAATCCCGATTTCACCCGGAACACTTCCGATGTCCAAACATAGGCTTCCAATATATCAATCTTTATGTCTCGTCCATTTCGAGACTCCTCGTCATGTCCATGATCACATCCGGGACTCCGAACAACCTTCGGTACATCAAAACATATAAACTCATAACATAACTGTCATCGTAACGTAAAGCGTGCGGACCCTACGGGTTCGAGAACTATGTAGACATGACCGAGACACATCTCCGGTCAATAACCAATAGCGGAACCTGGATGCTCATATTGGTTCCCACATATTCTACGAAGATCTTTATCGGTCAGACCGCATAACAACATACGTTGTTCCCTTTGTCATCGGTATGTTACTTGCCCGAGATTCGATCGTCGGTATCTCGATACCTAGTTCAATCTCGTTACCGGCAAGTCTCTTTACTCGTTCCGTAATACATCATCCCGCAACTAACTCATTAGTTGCAATGCTTGCAAGGCTTATAGTGATGTGCATTACCGAGTGGGCCCAGAGATACCTCTCCGACAATCAGAGTGACAAATCCTAATCTCGAAATACGCCAAGCCAACAAGTACCTTTGGAGACACCTGTAGAGCACCTTTATAATCACCCAGTTACGTTGTGACATTTGGTAGCACACAAAGTGTTCCTCCGGTAAACGGGAGTTGCATAATCTCATAGTCATAGGAACATGTATAAGTCATGAAGAAAGCAATAGCAACATACTAAACGATCGGGTGCTAAGCTAACGGAATGGGTCAAGTCAATCACGTCATTCTCCTAATGAGGTGATCCCGTTAATCAAATGACAACTCATGTCTATGGCTAGGAAACATAACCATCTTTGATTAACGAGCTAGTCAAGTAGAGGCATACTAGTGACACTCTGTTTGTCTATGTATTCACACATGTATTATGTTTGCGGTTAATACAATTCTACCATGAATAATAATCATTTATCATGATATAAGGAAATAAATAATACTTTATTATTGCCTCTAGGGCATATTTCCTTCAGTCTCCCACTTGCACTAGAGTCAATAATCTAGATTACACAGTAATGATTCTTACACCCATGGAGTCTTGGTGCTGATCATGTTTTGCTCGTGGAAGAGGCTTAGTCAACGGGTCTGCAACATTCAGATCCGTAAGTATCTTGCAAATTTCTATGTCTCCCACCTGGACTAAATCCCGGATGGAATTGAAGCGTCTTTTGATGTGCTTGGTTCTCTTGTGAAATCTGGATTCCTTTGCCAAGGCAATTGCACCAGTATTGTCACAATAGATTTTCATTGGTCCCGATGCACTAGGTATGACACCTAGATCGGATATGAACTCCTTCATCCACACTCCTTCATTTGCTGCTTCCAAAGCAGCTATGTACTCCGCTTCACACGTAGATCCTGCCGCGACACTTTGCTTAGAACTGCACCACCTGACAGCTCCACCGTTCAATGTAAATACGTATCCGGTTTGCGATTTAGAATCGTCCTGGATTAGTGTCAAAGCTCGCATCAACATAACCACTTACGATGAGCTCTTTGTCACCTCCATAAACGAGAAACATACCCTTAGTCCTTTTCAGGTATTTCAGGATGTTCTTGACCGCTGTCGAGTGATCCACTCCTGGATTACTTTGGTACCTCCCTGCTAAACTTATAGCAAGGCACACATCAGGTCTGGTACACAGCATTGCATACAGGATAGAGCCTATGGCTGAAGCATAGGGAACATCTTTCATCTTCTCTCTATCTTCTGCAGTGGTCGGGCATTGAGTCTTACTCAATCTCACACCTTGTAGTACAGGCAAGAACCCTTTCTTTGCTTGATCCATTTTGAACTTCTTCAAAACTTTGTCAAGGTATGTGCTTTGTGAATGTCCAATTAAGCGTCTTGATCTATCTCTATAGATCTTAATGCCTAATATATATGCAGCTTCACCGAGGTCTTTCATTGAAAAACTCTTATTCAAGTATCCCTTTATGCTATCCAGAAATTCTATATCATTTCCAATCAGCAATATGTCATCCACATATAATATCAGAAATGCTACTGAGCCCCCACTCACTTTCTTGTAAATACAGGCTTCTCCAAAAGTCTGTATAAAACCAAATGCTTTGATCACACTATCAAAGCGTTTATTCCAACTCCGAGAGGCTTGCACCAGTCCATAAATGGATCGCTGGAGCTTGCACACTTTGTTAGCTCCCTTTGGATCGACAAAACCTTCCGGTTGCATCATATACAACTCTTCTTCCAGAAATCCATTCAGGAATGCAGTTTTTACATCCATTTGCCAAATTTCATAATCATAAAATGCGGCAATTGCTAACATGATTCGGACAGACTTAAGCATCGCTACGGGTGAGAAGGTCTCATCGTAGTCAATCCCTTGAACTTGTCGAAAACCTTTCGCAACAAGTCGAGCTTTATAGACAGTAACATTACCATCGGCGTCAGTCTTCTTCTTGAAGATCCATTTATTTTCAATGGCTTGCCGACCATCGGGCAAGTCAACCAAAGTCCATACTTTGTTCTCATACATGGATCCCATCTCGGATTTCATGGCCTCAAGCCATTTTGCGGAATCTGGGCTCACCATCGCTTCTTCATAGTTCGTACGTTCGTCATGGTCTAGTAACATAACCTCCAGAACAGGATTACCGTACCACTCTGGTGCGGATCTTAATCTGGTTGACCTACGAGGTTCAGTAATAACTTGATCTGAAGTTTCATGATCATTATCATTAACTTCCCCACTAATTGGTGTAGGTGTCGCAGAAACTGGTTTCTGTGATCTACTTTCCAATAAGGGAGCAGGTACAGTTACCTCATCAAGTTCTACTTTCCTCCCACTCACTTCTTTCGAGAGAAACTCCTTCTCTAGAAAGCTTAGCGACGAATATCTTGCCTTCGGATCTGTGATAGAAGGTGTACCCAACAGTCTCCTTTGGGTATCCTATGAAGACACATTTCTCCGATTTAGGTTCGAGCTTATCAGGTTGAAGTTTCTTCACATAAGCATCGCAACCCCAAACTTTAAGATACGACAACTTTCGTTTCTTGCCAAACCATAGTTCATAGGGTGTCGTTTCAACGGATTTTGATGGTGCCCTATTTAGAGTGAATGCAGCCGTCTCTAAAGCGTAACCCCAAAACGATAGCGGTAAATTAGTAAGAGACATCATAGATCGCACCATATCTAGTAAAGTACGATTACGACATTCGGACACACCATTACGATGTGGTGTTCCGGGTGGCATGAGTTGCGAAACTATTCCGCATTGTTTCAAATGAAGACCAAACTCATAACTCAAATATTCTCCTCCACGATCAGATCGTAGAAATTTTATTTTCTTGTTACGATGATTTTCAACTTCACTCTGAAATTCTTTGAACTTTTCAAATGCTTCAGACCTATGTTTCATTAAGTAGATATACCCATATCTGCTCAAATCATCTGTGAAGGTGAGAAAATAACGATATCCGCCACGAGCCTCAATATTCATCAGACCACATACATCTGTATCAATGATTTCCAATAAATCTGTTGCTCTCTCCATAGTTCCGGAGAACGGTGTTTTAGTCATCTTGCCGATGAGGCACGGTTCGCAAGTACCAAGTGATTCATAATAAGGTGATTCCAAAAGTCCATCAGTATGGAGTTTCTTCATGCGCTTTACACCGATATGACCTAAACGGCAGTGCCACAAATAAGTTGCACTGTCATTATCAACTCTGCATCTTTTGGCTTCCACATTATGAATATGTGTGTCACTACAATCGAGATTCATCAAAAATAGACCACTCTTCAAGGGTGCATGACCATAAAAGATATTATTCATATAAATAGAACAACCATTATTCTCTGATTTTAAATGAATAACCGTCTCGAATTAAACAAGATCCAGATATAATGTTCATGCTCAACGCTGGCACCAAATAACAATTATTTAGGTCTAAAACTAATCCCGAAGGTAGATGTAGAGGTAGCGTGCCGACCGCGATCACATCGACTTTGGAACCATTTCCCACGCGCATCGTCACCTCGTCCTTAGCCAATCTTCGCTTAATCCGTAGCCCCTGTTTCGAGTTGCAAATATTAGCAACAGAACCAGTATCAAATACCCAGGTGCTACTGTGAGCATTAGTAAGGTACACATCAATAACATGTATATCACATATACCTTTGTTAACCTTGCCATCCTTCTTATCCGCCAAATACTTGGGGCAGTTCCGCTTCCAGTGACCAGTCTGCTTGCAGTAGAAGCACTCAGTTTTAGGCTTAGGTCCAGACTTGGGTTTCTTCTCCTGAACAGCAACTTGCTTGCTGTTCTTCTTGAAGTTCCCCTTCTTCTTCCCTTTGCCCTTTTTCTTGAAACTAGTGGTTTTACTGACCATCAACACTTGATGCTCCTTTTTGATTTCTACCTCTGCTGCCTTTAGCATTGTGAAGAGCTCGGGAATTGTCTTATTCATCCCTTGCATGTTATAGTTCATCACGAAGCTCTTGTAGCTTGGTGGCAGTGATTGAAGAATTCTGTGAATGACGCTATCATCCGGAAGATTAACTCCCAGTTGAATCAAGTGATTATTATACCCAGACATTTTGACTATATGCTCACTGACAGAACTATTCTCTTCCATCTTGCAGCTGTAGAACTTATTGGAGACTTCATATCTCTCAATCCGGGAATTTGCTTGAAATATTAACTTCAACTCCTCGAACATCTCATATGCTCCATGACGTTCAAAACGTCGTTGAAGACCCGGTTCTAAGCCGTAAAGCATGGCACACTGAACTATCGAGTAGTCATCAGCTTTGCTCTGCCAGACGTTCATAACTTCTAGTGTTGCTCTTGCAGGAGGCCTGGCACCTAGCGGTGCTTCCAGGACGTAATTATTCTGTGCAGCAATGAGGATAATCCTCAAGTTACGGACCCAGTCCATGTAATTGCTACCATCATCTTTCAACTTTGCTTTCTCAAGGAACGCATTAAAATTCAACGGAACAACAGCATGGGCCATTTATCTACAATTAACATAGACAAGCAAGATACTATCAGGTACTAAGTTCATGATAAATTTAAGTTCTATTAATCATATTACTTAAGAACTCCCACTTAGATAGACATCCCTCTAATCATGTAAGTGATTACGTGATCCAAATCAACTAAACCATGTTCGATCATCACGTGAGATGGAGTAGTTTCAATGGTGAACATCACTATGTTGATCATATCTACTATATGATTCACGCTCGACCTTTCGGTCTCAGCGTTCCGAGGCCATATCTGCATATGCTAGGCTCGTCAAGTTTAACCTGAGTATTCCGCGTGTGCAACTGTTTTGCACCCGTTGTATTTGAACGTAGAGCCTATCACACCCGATCATCACGTGGTGTCTCAGCATGCAGAACTTTCGCAACGGTGCATACTCAGGGAGAACACTTTTATCTTGAAATTTTAGTGAGAGATCATCTTATAATGCTACCGTCAATCAAAGCAAGATAAGATGTATAAAAGATTAACATCACATGCAATCAATATAAGTGATACGATATGGCCATCATCATCTTGTGCTTGTGATCTCCATCTCCGAAGCACCGTCATGATCACCATCGTCACCGGCGCGACACCTTCATCTCCATCGTAGCTTCGTTGTCATCTCGCCAACTATTGCTTTTACGACTATCGCTACCGCTTAGTGATAAAGTAAAACAATTACATGGCGATTGCATTGCATACAATAAAGCGACAACCATATGGCTCCTGCCAGTTGCCGATAACTCGGTTACAAAACATGATCATCTCATACAATAAAATATAGCATCATGTCTTGACCATATCACATCACAACATGCCCTGCAAAAACAAGTTAGACGTCCTCTACTTTGTTGTTGCAAGTTTTACGTGGCTGCTACGGGCCTAGCAAGAACCGTTCTTACCTACGCATCAAAACCACAATGATAGTTTGTCAAGTTGGTGTTGTTTTAACCTTCGGAAGGACCGGGCGTAGCCACACTCGGTTCAACTAAATTGAGAGAGACAGACACCCGCCAGTCACCTTTTAAGCAACGAGTGCTCGCAATGGTGAAACCAGTCTCGCGTAAGCGTACGCGTAATGTCGGTCCGGGCCGCTTCATCTCACAATACCGCTGAACCAAAGTATGACATGCTGGTAAGCAGTATGACTTATATCGCCCACAACTCACTTGTGTTCTACTCGTGCATAGCATAAATGCATAAAACCTGGCTCGGATGCCACTGTTGGGGAACGTAGTAATTTCAAAAATTCCTACGCACACGCAAGATCATGGTGATGCATAGCAACGAGAGGGGAGAGTGTTGTCCATGTACCCTCGTAGACCGAAACTGGAAGCGTTAACACAACGCGGTTGATGTAGTCGTACGTCTTCACGATCCGACCGATCAAGTACCGAACGTACGGCACCTCCGAGTTCAGCACACGTTCAACTCGATGACGTCCCTCGAACTCCGATCTAGCCGAGTGTTGAGGGAGAGTTTCGTCAGCACGACGTCGTGGTGACGATGATGATGTTCTACCGACGCAGGGCTTCGCCTAAGCTCCGCAACGATATTATCGAGGTGTAATATGGTGGAGGGGGCACCGCACACGGCTAAAAGATCGTTGATCAATTGTGTGTCTAGAGGTGCCCCCTGCCCCCGTATATAAAGGTGCAAGGGGGAGGCCGCCGGCCTAGGAGGTGTGGCATGCCAGGAGGAGTCCTACTCCTACCGGGAGTAGGACTCCCCCCTTTTTCCATGTTGGACTAGGAGTGGAAGGGGGAAGAGGTGGAGGGGAGGAAGGAAGGGGGGCGCTGCCCCCCTCTCCTTGTCCTATTCGGACTGGGGGGAAGGGGGGCGCGGCCCTGCCCTAGCATCCTCTCCTCTCTTCCACCTAGGCCCAATAAGGCCCATTAGTTTACCGGGGGGTTCCGGTAACCTCCCGGTACTCCGGAAAAATCCCGATTTCACCCGGAACACTTCCGATGTCCAAACATAGGCTTCCAATATATCAATCTTTATGTCTCGACCATTTCGAGACTCCTCGTCATGTCCGTGATCACATCCGGGACTCCGGATAACCTTCGGTACATCAAAACATATAAACTCATAATATAACTGTCATCGTAACGTTAAGCGTGCGGACCCTACGGGTTCGAGAACTATGTAGACATGACCGAGACACCTCTCCGGTCAATAACCAATAGCGGAACCTGGATGCTCATATTTGTTCCCACATATTCTATGAAGATCTTTATCGGTCAGACCGCATAACAACATACGTTGTTCCCTTTGTCATCGGTATGTTACTTGCCCGAGATTCGATCGTCGGTATCTCGATACCTAGTTCAATCTCGTTACCGGCAATTCTCTTTACTCGTTCCGTAATACATCATCCCGCAACTAACTCATTAGTTACAATGCTTGCAAGGCTTATAGTGATGTGCATTACCGAGTGGGCCTAGAGATACCTCTCCGACAATCGGAGTGACAAATCCTAATCTCGAAATATGCCAACCCAACAAGTACCTTTGGAGACACCTGTAGAGCACCTTTATAATCACCCAGTTACGTTGTGAGGTTTGGTAGCACACAAAGTGTTCCTCCTGTAAACGGGAGTTGCATAATCTCATAGTCATAGGAACATGTATAAGTCATGAAGAAAGCAATAGCAACATACTAAACGATCGGGTGCTAAGCTAACGGAATGGGTCAAGTCAATCACGTCATTCTCCTAATGAGGTGATCCTGTTAATCAAATGACAACTCATGTCTATGGCTAGGAAACATAAGCATCTTTGATTAACGAGCTAGTCAAGTAGAGGCTAGTGACACCCTGTTTGTCTATGTATTCACACATGTATTATGTTTGCGGTTAATACAATACTAGCATGAATAATAAACATTTATCATGATATAAGGAAATAAATAATACTTTATTATTGCCTCTAGGGCATATTTCCTTCATTAAGGCCTCCTTTTAATAGAGTACCGGACCAAAGCATTAACACATAGTGAATACATGAACTCCTCAAACTAAGGTCATCACCGGGAGGGGTCCCGATTATTGTCACTTCGGGGTTGCCGGATCATAACACATAGTAGGTGACTATAGACTTGCAAGATAGGATCAAGAACTCACATATATTCATGAAAACATAATAGGTTCAGATCTAAAATCATGGCACTCGGGCCCTAGTGACAAGCATAGTGGATACTAGGGATCAAACCCTAACAAAACTAACTCGATTACATGATAAATTTCATCCAACCCATCACCGTCCAGCAAGCCTACGATGGAATTACTCACGCACGGCGGTGAGCATCATGATATTGGTGATGGAGGATGGTTGATGATGACGATGGCGACGGATTCCCCTCTCCGGAGCCCCGAACACACTCCAGATCAGCCCCCCTGATAGGTTTTAGGGCTTGGCGGCGGCTCCGTATCGTAAAACGTGATGAATCTTTCTCTCTGATTTTTTTCTCCCCGAACACGAATATATGGAGTTCGGGTTGAGGTCGGTGGAGCAACAGGGGGCCCACGAGGCAGGGGGCATGCCCTGGGGGGCAGGCGCGCCCCCCACCCTCGTGGACAGGTGGAGGCCCCCCTGACGTGGATTCTTCTTTCAGTATTTTTAATATTTTCCAAAAATAAGTTCTGTGGAGTTTCAGGTCATTCCGATAACTTTTGTTTCTGCACATAAATAACACCATGGCAATTCTGCTGAAAACAGCATCAGTCCGGGTTAGCTCCATTCAAATCATGCAAGTTAGAGTCCAAAACAAGGGCAAAAGTGTTTGGAAAAGTAGATACGACGGAGACGTATCACACACCACTTAGTTTCTTTTTCAGCTTTCATACACTTATAGCTCTAGTGCATCCGTTGCATGGCAATCCCTACTCACTCACATTGTTATCTATTGATTTGCATCTCCAGAGCCCGTTCATACGCCTAGTTGATGTGAGACTATCTTCTCCTTTTTGTTTTTGCCACAACCACCATTCTATTCCACCTATAGTGCTATGTCCATGGATCACGCTCATGTATTGCGTGAAGATTGAAAAAGTTTGTGAACATCAAAAGTATGAAACAATTGATTTTCTTGTCATCGGGGTTGTGCATGATTAAATACTTTGTGTGATGAAGATAGAGCATAGCCAGACTATATGATTTTGTAGGGATAGCTTTCTTTGGCCATGTTATTTTGAGAAGACATAATAGCTTGGTTAGTATGCTTGAAGTATTATTATTTTTATATCAATATTAATTTTTTTTCTTGAATCTTATGGATCTGAATATTCTTGCCACAATAAAGAAGATTATATTGATAAATATGTTAGGTAGCATTCCACATCAAAAATTCTGTTTTTATCATTTAGCTACTCGAGGACGAGCAGGAATTAAGCTTGGGGATGCTTGATACATCTCCAACGTATATATAATTTTTAATTGTTCCATGCTATTATATTATCCGTCTAGGATGTTTTCTATGCTATTTTATATATCATTTTTGGGACTAACCTATTAACCTAGAGCCCAGTGCCAGTTTCTGTTTTTTCCTTGTTTTTGAGTTTTGCAGAAAAGGAATACCAAACGGAGTCCAATGGACATGCCCATTTTGAAGATTTTTTATGGACCAAAAGAAGACCCCCGGAGTAAAAGAGTTGGGCCAGAAGAGTCCCGGGCCGTCCAAGAGGGTGGGGGGCGCGCCGCCCTACCTCGTGAACGACTCGGGCACCTCCCTGACTTGTTCCCGACGCCAAAAATTCCTATAAATACTGAAACCTCCAGAACATAACCTAGATCGGGAGTTCCGCCGCCGCAAGCCTCTGTAGCCACGAAAAACCAATCGGGACCCTGTTCTGGCACCCTGCCAGAGGGGCGGATCCCTCACCGGTGGCCATCTTCATCATCCCGGCGCTCTCCGTGACGAGGAGGGAGTAGTTCACCCTCGAGGCTGAGGGTATGTACTAGTAGCTATGTGTTTGATCTCTCTCTCTCTCGTGTTCTTGATTCGGCACGATCTTGATGTATCGCGAGCTTTGCTATTATAGTTGGACCTTATGATGTTTCTCCCCCTCTACTCTCTTGTAATGGATTGAGTTTTCCCTTCGAAGTTATCTTATCGGCTTGAGTCTTTAAGGATTTGAGAACACTTGATGTATTTTTGGCATGTGCTTATCTGTGGTGACAATGGGATATCTCTTGATCTACTTGATGTGTGTTCTGGCATAGGGGTTGGCACATGTTTTCTTCTTGACTCTCCTGTAGAAACTTTGGGGCACTCCTTGAAGTACTTTGTGTTGGTTGAATAGATGAATCAGAGATTGTGTGATGCATATCGTATAATCATACCCACGGATACTTGAGGTGACATTGGAGTATCTAGGTCACATTAGGGTTTTGGTTGATTTGTGTCTTAAGGTGTTATTCTAGTACGAACTCTATGATGGATCGAATGGAAAGAATAGCTTCATGTTATTTTACTACGGACTCTTGAATAGATCGATCAGAAAGGATAACTTTGAGGTGGTTTCGTACCCTACAGTAATCTCTTCGTTTGTTCTCCGCTATTAGTGACTTTGGAGTGACTCTTTGTTGCATGTTGAGGGATAGTTATATGATCCAATTATGTTATTATTGTTGAGAGAACTTGCACTGGTGAAAGTATGAACCCTAGGCCTTGTTTCAACGCATTGCAATACCGTTTGTGCTCACTTTTATCAATAGTTACCTTGCTGTTTTTATATTTTCAGATTACAAAAACCTATATCTACCATCCATATTGCACTTGTATCACCATCTCTTCGCCGAACTAGTGCACCTATACAATTTACCATTGTATTGGGTGTGTTGGGGACACAAGAGACTCTTTGTTATTTGGTTGCAGGGTTGTTTGAGAGAGACCATCTTCAACCTACGCCTCCCGCGGATTGATAAAACTTAGGTCATCCACTTGAGGGAAATTTGCTACTGTCCTACAAACCTCTGCACTTGGAGACCCAACAATGTCTACAAGAAAAAGGTTGCATAGTAGACATCAGAGGTACTTGCGGCCGGTTTCCGCCGGTCCCTGCACGCACATGGCGAGCTGGCTGGGACGGCCGGGTCGCCGGTAGGTCCCGGTGAAGTTGCGTACGAAGGCTTGCTCAAAGTCGACCCACGTGTTGATGCTGCCCACTGGCAGGCTGTTCAACCACGTGCGGGCCGACCCGTTGAGCATGAGCGGCGCGTAGCGCAAGGCGAGACGGTGGTTGCCGCCGGCGATGCCGATGGCGGTGGTGTAGTCGGTGAGCCAGTCCTCCGGCTTCACAATGCCGTTGTACTTGGGGGTGTCATGGGGGAGTGTGAACCCTTTAGTAAAGGGCTCGTCCTGGATGCGTGGACCGAAACACGCCGGCCCGACAGGGCCGCTCTCCTCCAGCTCCTGGGAGAGGGCGAGTCGGTCGAGGCGGTGGCGGCTGTCGGTGCCATTGATGGCGCGCGGGCCCAACCGGCTGGCGACCGCACCGCGGGGGGCCAGGTCGACCGAAGCCGGACGTCAGCCGGGTTGGAGGGGAGGATCGAGTCGGCGTCGATCTTCCAAGGCCGGCTCGTCGCCCAAGCCGCTGGCAGTCGTTGGGGCGGGGTTGCGCCGAGTCCGGGTGCGGCCGGTGTGCGCCTCGCTGGATGGCGAAGATGACGTGTTCTGCTGATCGTCGGGTCCCGCCGGCTTGGCGAGTTGGTTGAGGCGGTCCTGCTGCGCGTTGGTCCCAGCAAGGAGGTCGTTAACCCGCTTGAGGCGGTCCTTCAGCTCTTCGCCTGCGAGCTGATCCAGGCCGTCTGCGGCCGCCTAAGTGGCGCACATGGTCTTCACGGGAGTCTCGTAGACGGGAGGGACGGCACCGAAGCCACGTCCGATCGCGCTGCCCTGGGCCCGCACGTCGGCGACCCTGCTTGGCTCGGCCGCGTCCGGCGTGAAGCCGTAGGCGGCGTTTCGCTCCAGCTGAGCGGAGTCGAGGTGGCGCTGCATGGCGGCGAGCATCTCGGTCAGGTCCAGCAGGCACTGGCGGTCCTCCTCGAGCCGAGTCCGGTCCTCGGCGATATTGGAGGTGTCGACGTCGGTGGCGATGGGGACGTGAAGGCTCTGCATCGTGGCGCGCAGCGGGTTGGGCGAGCCGGCCCGGTCTGCTGCAGCCCTTGCTTCGGCGGCCTTCCTCTCCGTGTTGGACGAGGAAGAGGCGCCGGTGTCGGTGACGAAAACCTCCACGCGGAGGTCCGTTCCTCCGGCGGGAGGGCTGCCGCCGAGGGAGAGGGTGGAGTCGGAGAAGTCAAGTACCTCGCTGGGGTATATGGCACCTCTAGTGTTGCATCACATTATCTCACTACCATTGGGCCCACCTGTCGGCTTGTATCTACTCTACATCTACACTCTTATAACTACACTCTTATAAAAAACAGAGTTGGTGATGATGGTGTGCCTGCCATCTTGCAATATAGGCCGTCCGATTTATATCTGACGGATAGGAAGGAAACTATGGCAATTTTGCAAAAAGGTACCCACACACCTCTCCACATTTGCAAATAAGGCCTTCCCTCGTTCATCCTTTTCTCTCACAAGATAAACTATTCATACAAATGTATCTTGATGTTACGTGCAACGCACGGGCATCTTGCTAGTAAGAATGAAAACAAACGACAAAAAAATATTGGACGGTGGTTCGAAGTCATGACCGCGGGCACAGCGGACAAGGTGACCTTGTATTGGTATGTTGAGCCATCTGTTTTAACACACAGGAACTGGTGTGGTGATTATACACACACACATGCATGCACACGAACTCCATGCACGCAACACTCACATGAACACATGCAGCCATGCACGCACGCAACACTCACACGTACACACGCAGCCACGCACGCACGCAACATTCACATGCACACATGCACGCATGCATGCACACACCACATGACCAACACACACTCTCACGCTCAAGTGCTCAACCTACACGTGCATGCGCACACATCAGGCCCTGACAGACACATACACAACCAGGTGATTCCCGCGCACGGGTTGGAGTCTTGTCGCATCTACGTAAATTTGTGTTTAACTAACCTTTTTCCTATGCGAACTGACAGGTGGGACCCACAAGGAACATGGTCAATTTAACTAGTCAACATGGTGCCACGCAGACTATTTGACCGGTCAACAGAGTGCAATCCAATGTTGAACGGTGAGCAAGTGACCGTATAATCACCGCAAAACGTATATAGTGACCGTAATGAGCGTATTCTGAAGTTCGGTGACCGTATTATGCTTTCTCTCTGTAGGCCCTCCAAAACTACATCTCTACACGTTCTCGCATGTTACATCTAACAACTATGCAATACAGCACTACTACTACACTCTAACACAATAAATCATGTCTTTTTAGTTTTACTAGATATCATATTGTTACTTAATTATTCAGTTTGCATCCATTAAAATTGCCTTTGAAATGTATGGCCAGTATCATCTACCGCGCGCGAAAAATCCCGCCCTTTCATGTTTAATCGGGTTTGTATCGATGGATCGTGGGAAACAGGAAAACTATAGTACTATACATTACAAGTTATAGTTCACTGGGCCGCCATGTCGTGTACTCCTCCGTCGTAAGAGTGGAGCACTCGCTTTCATAAATGTTCTAGTCCCTTTCGCCGACATGTGGGACATCAAGCTACCGGGTCCACGTGCCATACCAAAATACAGTGCAGAGCAGCAGGGGTGAAGCACCCCAGTCATGGCGCCGGCGTAGTAATGAGCAATGAGGCATCAAATCACAAAGCTGCACCTTTCCTGCAGTTAAGTTGGAGGGACGAAGTAATAATAATGCTAGTAAAAAAAGAAGTTGGAGGGACGAAGCAACCATCATTTCACTCGTTGCTGAATCTGCTTCTCCCTCATCTTCTTCAAGTTACCCACGTGTTGCTTCTGCCATTGTTCTGCCTCATGTGGGACGCGGATCGGCTTGGTAAAGCACTGACACGTGGGACCGCATGTTAGCAAACCGCCAGGCCAAAGTCCTCTAAAAATAAGAAACCTCCCCCGCCATCCGCGTGGCAAAATCACCTCCTTTTTACTAATCTTGATTCTATAATTTTTTAGATCAATATAATTGAGATTTGTATAGATAGAACACCTGAGCAAAACCAAGTGGTACTGTTAAGGGCATCCACAATGTGTAGCCCAATGTGAAAATAGCTTTCGTCATCGATGGGAACCATTGTGGACGGTGCTGCCAAAGCCAAAAAGATGGAACTGAAGCTCCCTGATTGATTGAATGATTGAAGGAATAGAAAAATGCAACGGCTCTCCTCTTTCTCCCGTGCTTGGACGTAGGTACAGTATAGAGCAAAGAGTCTACTCCCATGTCCCTTCTATCACAAATCACAAAGCAATGAGGTGTCAAATCACAAAGCACGGCCGAAGCAACCATCATTTCACTCTTCGCTGACTCCGCTTCTCCATCGTCTTCTTCGAGAAACCACCTCACCGCACTAAGCTGGACGGACGATGATACTGTGTATTAGTAGTACTAGTACATTTACGCTTCCTTCAGTTCAACGGACTTCCTGGATGCAAATAAGGCGGTTGTCTCGGCTTGCAGGCGGCACTTGCGAATGACTTACCGTGGTCTCCCTCAATGTTGTTCTTCGTCGAACGCACTTTGCCAAACCACAACGTTCGAGATATCGTAGACGTCACTGCAATGGGGAGGGAAGTCAAATAGTTACTACCTCGATTTTTTTGTACACAAGGCCAGTATATCAAAATTACAATTTGCAAAAGGCCACTAACACTAATCGAGGCAAAATTGATGGGGTTTGCCTCGTACTAGCAACCAAGGACATTAATATACCCTTGCATGCATGCGGAAGTGAGAAGGTTTGTTTGCATGGCGCTGCATTAATCAAGCGATGAGGAGTGAGATGGTTAGATCTTTGGGCTTTGGAGAAAAAAATACGCATTAATTGACAAGTCAAACGAGGATTTGTATTGACTAATCCTGCGAAGGAAAACCCCGCCTTTCTTTTTTAACACTAGTACTCCTAGTACATACGTACTTATCCTGTTTGGGTCTAGGCCTTGCATTGCCATACTTCGCCACACATTTTTGTCAAACTTGCCTAAAGTTTTCAAAATGAAAAGGAGGTACACTTGCGCACGGATGTCGCGGTCGCACCGCACCCTCACACGGTCACTCCTGCACGCCGCGGTCGCTCCGCACCCTCACACAGTCGCTCCTGCACGCCGCAACACCAACCAAGGGAATGCACCCTCACTGACACATGCTACCGCTGACAGATAATTTTCGTTCATACATTATGTTTATCCAACCGCATGTTGGGGTGGATCCATACGGCCCGTGCGATGGTTTGTTGGGGAAGGGTTAAGAGACGTAGGATATTCATCCAACCGCCTGAAATGGAAGACTAGCCAAAAAATGATGAAAGTCAGGCGACTTGCATAACAATATATGTTTTTACATAGAAAAAGATCCACAAAAACAACAACAGAAAGAAAAACTATCACTGCTAGCAGAACGAGACGACCTCGTCGTCTTTGGCAGCCGGCGCGAACCAGCCGTAGCTGCCGACGTGTGTCTCCGCACCATGGTTCTCCTCGGCCTCCAGCTACTCGTTCACGCGGAGCGTGCGGGCGCTCTACACGGACAAGAGCACCACCCGGTTCATGTCGAGGATGTCCGGTTCCGCCTGCAGGAGGGCCTCGATGGCAGCGGCATCTGTGCGCTCTGCATCGAGTTGAGCCTCCGCCGCCCGGTTCAAGTCTAGGACGTCTTGTTCGGCCTGCAGGAGGGCCTCGATGGCAGCGGCATCCGCGCGCTCCACGTCGAGTTGAGCCTCCGCCGCCCGGTCCTCCTTTTGTATCGCCAGGTTGAACCGCTGGTCCGCCTGCACCATGGGGGACCCGGACGCCGGCACAAAGTCGATGGCCCTTGTCTCATACCCATCGGGGGCCTTCTGCGCCGCGACCTCCGCCATGAATATTGGATCGGCTTCATCCTCCTCGTAGCTTGGCTCCAGAGAACTCGGGGATTGGCCCACCGCAAAGCGAGCTTGGGAACAGAGGTCTGTGGCACCGACCGCTGCTGCGATTTCTGCGCGGCGCTCCGGCATCAGCATCTTGTAGTACGTGATGTTGCGGCGCACCATGGCTTTCCGGCGAACTAGGGGACGCATGATGCAGGCTAGGGGATCGAATGGTGGGGGATTGGGCTGGAGAGGAGGTGTGGTTTTGGGGCAGTGGCTGGCGTAGGCCGAGCAGCGAAGGTTCTGGTGTGAATAGTGGTTCCGATGACGACCTGTCAATCGGTTTTGACTGTACATCGCTCTTGTCGCGTTCGCGTTGCACCCCGGCACGCTGAACCCTGCATGTCGCTCACCGAATGAAACACGCTTTGTCTTGCCTTTTCGCTCGCTTGTGGGACCGCAGTTGAGAGCAAACCGACGTCCCTCCCGCTCCCCCGCCCGCGTCATTTATACTACCACTCCCTCCGTTTTATGCAGAGTAAATAAAAACAGAAGGAGTATACTACGGATGAGGATCCCCTGACATGGCCGAACCCATTGAGTAACTGACATGCGGGGCCTAGCAAGCATGGGGTCCACCAGTAAGTGACCGAAAGGGAGGGTAAGGCAGGGATACCTACGTTAGAGGATCCACTTCCACTTCTACTCCCTCCTTCCATCTACAAGGCCTCCTGCGTTTTTTGAGGCTAACTTTGACCAAATGTTAGAGTAATAATATATGACATGCAACTTACACAAAGCATACGCTCAAATTCGTATGTGAAAGGAGCTTCCAATGATATAATTTTCACATTATACATCTCATGTACTATTAATCTTGTCAATAGTCAAAGGCGGTTTTGAAAAACGCATTAGAGCATGGTTAATAATATAGCCAGCCGATGGCTATAAGGAACTGCCATGTCATCTATAGCCATCATCTATATGCACTCATACAGTAGTGTGGGCCATAAGGTTGGCTATTTCCCGCAAAAAATTAATATAAAAGGTTGGCTATTGTATTAGTACTTTTTCCCATCTCCTCTCTATCTCTTTCTTCATATTTATTGTATTTACCTAGGAATGCGTATATAGCTAGGCTCTTGCATGAGAGCTCACTCCCCTTACTTTTTCACATCTCTCTCCCTTCACATAGGCAAAAGTAATATGTAAGTTGGCTCTTAGAATGGCTATTAGGTTGGCTCTAAGCATTTAATATTTGCATGAGCAAGGTATATGATTGGAAGAGAGTTGCATGCATACAATTTTTTCTTGATTTATGAGCAAGGTATATGATTGGAAGAGCCCGCTTCACTCTCTCTCCTGTCTTCTCACTCCTCCAAGTAGGATTTTAATGACATGACAAGCCTTATAGCCTGCTGACTAGGCCTTATTAGACTTGCTCTTAGGCCCTATATAAATGGAAGGAGGGAGTTCTATGAGCGCTGCATACTCTACTACAGATGTTGTCAGTACTCCACTAGTACTATTGGACAGGGAGCTTAAAAAATTTACTATTGGACTGGCAATACGTGGCGAAATCCTAGTAACAAGAGCATGCATGAGAACAAGCACATTCACGTGGTTGAAAACAAATTGGAAACCATCTTTGTTTGAATACAAATCTAGGAGTACGTACGAATCTAACAATATTGATTGGGCGTTGTTGAATGTTGATACTTTTTTCTATAAGTTTGATCAAAGTAGAGATACTTTGTGTCACATCCCTAGTCTGGTAATGCATAGTGCTAGCATCTTGTGCTGTATCATGTTTAAGTTCCAATTAAAGTTCAAATGGGGATGACAGAAACCCTCAGCACCACTGAATCCAACTAGGGTTACTAAACTACTTTGTCAATGAACCTGAAATGCCCTTCAAAAATGTTCATCATCTTTGCCTTGGTCTAGAACCTCTTACAAAAATGGTTCACATTTTTCTAGGATAACATTGGGCCACTGAATTAAATCATATGGTATTTGGATTTGGGCATTTAAATGCTATATAATATTTTAAATGTCCAAATATTCATGAACTAAAATGTTTACTGTTGGAAATATTCCAAACAGTAGCCTTCAGCAGTTTCACGAATTTTGAGATTGTTTTGGTATTTTTAATAAAGCCCTAATGTTACAGAATAAATAGAAAACAGAAAATAAAAGAGAGAGAGAGAGAGACTTCTGTACCTGGCTTACCTGGCAGCCCAGCTGGCCTGGCACTATTGGCCCAGCCCACCAGGGGGAAGGTTGTCTTCAACCTTGTGCCCACTGGCAGCCAGCCCACACACCCAACCGCGCCACCTCCTGCTTCGACGTGTCGCGCTCCCCGTCAACCCAATCCGGCGCCTGGAGAAGCCTCGAAGCCCCTCTCTCCTCTCCCTCACTCGCTGCACTCTCTCCCTCTCCTCTGCCCCTTCCTCGGCAACCACCCGAGAGCCACTGAGCTCGCCGCTGCTGCCCGCGTAGCCACCGGCCACCCTTCGCCCTAAAAGCCAGCCCAGAAGCTCCGTGTCGCCGCGCTGCTTCGCGCCACCGACTGAAGGGAGCCCGGGATGTCGACAGCATCGCCACGATCGCCTTCTTAGCCGCCTACTGCCGCACCTCGCCGTCGTCGATTCACGGGCTCCAGTGCATCCCCGACCTCATTGACTACGCCATCGAGTTCACTGTGAGCTCCTTCCCATTTCCCCTCCTTTGCTTTAGTCGTTCCCGTGCCATAGCACCCCCGCCCGCGTGCCCGAGCACCGCCGTCTGCCATGGCCACCCAGCTCCCTTGCCCCGAGCCCCTTCGCCCGAACCCGTGGCACCAGAGTGCTTCTGGTGGCCCGTGGGTGCCATCTAGGCCACCAGCTCCTTCCCTACGGCCGTGCAGCCCCGCGCCCGCACCCGGCCGAGCTCCGGCCGCCGTCGTCGTCGACGCCGCCGTCGTCTCCTGCCGCCCCAGCACATGCCACTTCCACCATCCGAAGCGCCGTGGCCCCAGCACATGCCACATGTTTAATTAACCGGCTAAAGAAATTAGTTAGAATTAATCTAATTCCAGTGGACCCACACGTCAGCATTGACCATGCTGACGTGACCTTTGACCGGGCCCACCTGACGGTGACACGAGCCAGCACTTTGACACTGACTAGTGGGACCCACTGGTCAGGTTTGACCTGGACCAGGCCCTGTTGACTTGCTGACGTCATCATGACATGGTGCTGACGCAGTAATGCTTTTCTGGGATTTTAATAAATCAGAAATGATTTATTATTTCCAGAAAATGACTTAAACTTCAAAAATTCATAGAAATTAATCTATGGCTCCAAATGAAATAAATTATATATGAAAAATTATCAGAAAAATCCAATATATCCATTTATGCTATTTCCATGCATGTTTGAGCAACTTATGTGTCACGACCGGATTTTCGGGATATTAATTTCCCAGAAAAACGGCCTTTGTGCTCACCAGCCCCAGGATTACTGTTAGCTGATGAGGCACCAACTTGATACAAGAATTCCAAGCAAAGCACAAAATATGTATTACAAGACCATTGTGGCCTAGGAGTACAACACTTGGTTTCTAATGGTTGATGGCGGAAGCGGTTTGTGGTACATCTGCGTCTATGGGACTCCATTTCCCACAGGAACAGCTGACCAGGATAACTCCTATCTTCGCGAGGCTACTATCGTCTTTACATGGGCTCCGGGGCTGCCATCGGAATGCTTATCTCAAAGCGAGGAATCTGGCCAAGACAATAGCCAGGGACAAGCCAGTGAGTACGTTTGAATGTACTCGTAAACATTTAGAACACGGGTATAATATAACAAGGGATAATCATGCTCCGAAGTAATCATGATGATAACGTCTACCACGAATTACGTGAAAAATCTGAGATGCACGCATGGAGGAACAAACATGAACATGCAATATGGGAGAAAAATAGAATGCTCTGACCGAGTGTCTGAAATGACTCCTCGAGAAATTGCAAATAAATTAACAATGCCACAGTCGGGCGTCTGAGCGACACCACATAAAGGGCTTATAAAGGATAATTAAACAACAAACATGCCGCAGTCGGGCGTCTGAGCGACACCACATAAAGGGCTTATAAAGGATAATTAAACAACAAACATGCCGCAGTCGGGCGTCTGAGCGACACCACATAAAGGGCTTATAAAGGATAATTAATCAACAAACATGCCGCAGTCGGGCATCTGAGCGACACCACATAAAGGGCTTATATAAGAATAATCACAGTGAATATCCAGGAGGTAGAACCATCCCAGGGATACTCAATAATCAAAATAATGTAAATGGTTAGTCCACAATAATAAAGATCATAATCCATATGTGCCACAGTCATAAGTAATATTTAGTTCAGCCGTTTCTCCATCCGAAAACCGATATTATGGTCTAGTCAAGCCGTTCTCCATCCGAATACTGTTACTGCGATCTAGTCTAGCCGTTCTCCATCCGAATACTGTTACTGGAATCACCCACGACACCTGCCAAGCAAAACTCTAAGTGGGGAGGCTACAACCTCGACGTAGCATGGGATCAAATTTATATTCGCGCGCTCTAAGGGGTGCCCCCCTCTCGGTCCCAACCGGAAACACCCATGCCCCCGGACCAGGTGGCATGCCTACCGGGGGCCTCCGGTATCTTCCACCATGGCCTCTCTGTATGGTGTGTGCTTTGGTAAGGGGTTGACAACCTACTGAACCGTACCCCGTCTGCGACAGGGACAAGTGGTAGCACCAAAACAAATAGGGAAGCTACTGATCAAGACTCGACCTATGACCGACTCAGGAGGTCCAAGTATCCTCCAACAATATTACCATTAATGGAATAAATCACCACTCATCAAGCCTCACCATGCCATACCGGACATACTCGTCTCGACGAGGGACTGGGGACAAGCTCTTGTCTACCCAAGACCATGACTTTCCCGGCTTCCTTCCGGTATGCATGAGGAGCTCACGAGGATGATCCAAAACACTAGCGTATCCATTGCTGACCACAAAATATCTCCAAAAAAGCACTCATGCACGAGACTTTATCGTTACATAAAGATAACGCATACTCCAAGTCAAATGGTGTTGTAATCGTATCAGAACACCACAACAAAATATTATGCCAGAGTTCAGAAATGCTTGCCTTCAAGAGTATGCAAAGGATGCACTTTTTGAAAGCTTTCCCTTCTCTCCAAAATCCTATTTTGAGAAACATTCAACTAACAAATATTTCAAACATAGTACAAAAAGTTGTCCAAATATTTTTGAAATAAATCTTAAAATAAACTAGATGGAATTTGAGAGAGGTAGGAAAAAGAATCAACTCATTTGCGGTTTTATTTTAAAAGTTATAGCCAGTCAAAGATCAGTCAAACTTCTGTTTTAAAAAAAACCAGAAAAGAAAACGTTTCGGAAAGATTACGCTTTCGCAGCAGAGGAGACGTACTCAGGGACTTTGCGCTATCACTCAACCAGAGAGGGCGGGCGCGCGAGTCACTGACAGTGGGTCCAGAGGGCCAACTAGTCAGGTTTGACCGTTCTTCCCCCTCCCTCCTCTTCTCTGCCCGAACTGGAGCGGGGCTCCGGCGATCGCCGGCGACGAACGGCGGCTCCTCGAGGGCATCTGAGGGCAGGGATGGGTCGGCCAGACCGAGGCGGTCCTCTCGGTGGGCGCTAGGCAGGTGGGAACGGAAGAGGTCACCGGCGGCGAGCTCCGCGGCGGACGGAGGTTCGGGAGCAAAGTGAGCTTTGGGATCCGGTGATCTCCGATCGAGGTTGAGACGCTGGGCAGCTCCGCAAGGACAAGAGGAAGCGATTGGTGGCGCTGGATAGGCGAGGGAGTGGCTGGCTGCGACGTATTGCACGAAAGCTCGGCGGCGGCCCAACTGGCCGGAGTTGGGGAAGATGGCCTCTCCCGGCCAATCCACTGCTTGGGGAGCTCTAGAGGGAAGGTTGGAGGTCGCCTGAGGTCTTGAACGAGTTCGGGGATCCCTTAAATAGGCGCTCGAGGCTGGACCGCGGCGGCTGAGGATAAGATCGCCGGCGACAACCGTGCTGTAGCTGCAGGGTGACGTGGCGGCGACGAGCGCGTGTCAACGAGCTTCGGGATAAGACCGAGCTGTTCATAGGGGCAGCTGGCGCGCTGGTGTGGTTTGGGCGGTGCCGAACATGGCAGAGGTTCACTGCCGATGCCGGCGTGCCGCCAAGAGCTCTGCCAGCGGCGCTGGGGGGTGCCAGGGGGTGGCGTGGAGAGTGGGCGAGGTAGTGCGGGTTCAGCAGGCGAGCAGGGGCCAGGGACGGGTCGCATCGAGTGGGGCAGTGCAACGCGGCGGCTCAGTGCGCGCGCGTGCAAAACGTGCGCTCTGGTCGCGCCCAGAGCACGCACGGGACCTGCTCGACGAAATGCCAGGGCAGTCTAGAGCGCGAGGGGGAGGCTGGCAACTAACAGGACTAGGGTAGGGATAGCTAGGAGCTTAGAGGACAAGGTTGCTGGGTCAGTGGATCAAGATCATAGTGCAAACTAGGAAACAAGCCCAAAACTGACTGTGCACACCAAGTGTTCGACAGAATGCCAAGTGCACTTAGGCAACTCTTGGAGTGGCCAAAATGTCCAGATCAGGGTCTCTTAAGATGTAGATGATGATGGTACGGTCATTTGGGCAAAACCAGAAACTTGCTAGTGCAAGTTTTGCAAAACCTCAGTTTTGGCCAGAAAGAACAGGGGCTCATTGCAGGCACTTAAAATCCTCCAATGGGTCCAATCTCCTGGTCTTAAGGGTTTTGTAGGGAGGGCTAAAGGTAGGAAAAAGCTCAGGGTCATTAGAGCAAAATAAAGTAGGGCTGCAGTACAAATCACCAAACTGGACCAGAATGAAAAAGAGGTTGATCCACTCAAATCTTTCAAAGATCATCATTGGGTTTTTGCATAAAACTTAACTATATGCATCTACTGACATCACCAAACATTTGGAAGAATTTTTAAAGAAAAATTTAAATAGGTTGTAGTGCAAAAATGCCTACTGGACCAGATTGGAAAAGTTGGTGTAGAGCTCAAAATCTCCAATGACCACAAGATATTTTTGCATAAAAGTGATGTGGAAACATCACATGACATCCCCAAATTTTGGTGAAAATTTTGAATGCATTTTTCAAAAGGTTGCAGTGCAACAAAGGGGCTCCAAGATTATGAAAGATCATTTTAAAAGCATTAAAGTTCATGGAAAATAATTATGCAAATAAATCCACTGATATAGAATTGTTTTTATAAAAAGGCATATAAGTCCAACAAAACTTTAGGAAAGTTCCACTTGAGGTAAAACCCATAATATCAAAAGGGGTAAATCAGGACAAATGGAAAAGTTTTATTTCCTGGAAAAAATTTCATTGATAAAACAAGGTCAAAAATTTGGGGTGTCACAACATTACCCCCCTTCAGAAAAATCTCGTCCTCGAGATTTGTTAAAAGCTGTTTTGAACAAACATTGCATTTACCAAAAGAAAACTTTCAATTGAGCAAAAACAAAGCGGCTACAGTGTGAGAGCAATAAGTGGTGTAAAACCACAGTGTGGTACACTGGTGTAGCGTGGAAAAATCCACGGTCGAGGAAAACGGGATATTTCTACGCGGATACAGTAATTTAGAATAAATTCTAAATTACCAAAATACACTGGTCGCACCCGAGAGCACAGTGCTCTCACTGGCTGACTGGTGGACCCAGGGCCCACTGTCGGCCTCTTCTTCTACCTCTGGCTCTCTCTTCTCTCTCGCGTGCTCTCCCGCGCTTCCTCCACCGGCGATGCCTAGCTCGTAGGGCATCTAGGCCGTACGGCGGTAGTGCGCAGCATGCTAGCTGCCGGGGCAGCGTGCACTCACCTCGCGGGCCAGTGCGCTGTCGGCACTGCTCGCGGACTCGCCTCCGAACACCGGCGATCGAGCGACGATTGGCGCTGGTGGACCTCGCCCACCATACACCGATCCCGAGCTATAAAACGATCGCGGTGCTCCTCTCTTCTTCCTCACACCTGGCCTCGCTTCTACTCCTCCTCTTCCTTCTCCACCATTGCTGTTAGCAGGGGCTCGAGGTGAGGCTCTAATGGCGGAGGCGATGCCGGACTGGTATGTGGTCCTGGTGTGTGGAGGCTTGGCGGTGCTGCTGGGGTTCTCCGTGCTCCTTTGCGTGATGATCCTGGATGATCGTCGTGATGCTACCACTCGAGTGTTAGCTCTTCGCGGCGGCGGCGATCACGTGGATTAGGCGCGGCATCGGGGGCTAACTGCTGTCGGAGTGCTGGGGCAGCTCGCGCCCGAATGATCACTCACAAATCTCTCTTACTGAGACTGTGGAGTACTCGGGTGTGATCAGTTAGGCGTAGCAATGTGTACGAGGATTTGCAAAAAGTGCACGAGGTCGAGTGGTTAGGGTTGTGATCCTGCTGTTACGGTGCTGCGCGAATAAAAAATCTATGTCGCGAAGATATATATGCTGCAGCAACTCGGGGAAAGAAAACTCATTACAAATTTTTTACCGCGAGCGAAAATAAACGTCCAGTTAAAACAAAATCAATAGCAGCAAAATTGCCCATATAATAGAAACCAAAAATCCGATCCATAGCACAAATTTGGGTACCACGCACAAGTTACAACACATAAATAAATACTAGGATAATAAACATAGCGGTGACGTTTACAAAGAAAACGGCAAAAGGACAGGGTCCTGAGAAAACGCCTCTGGTACTGGGGCACACTCCTCTTCTATCGAGGGAAGCGGGTTGACTAGCCGATGATTGCGCTTCTCCTGGTCAGGCCTCAGTGGTCTGCCAATAGCGATCCGAGGATTTAAATCAGCGAGGCTCTGGAGATAACCCATTACCCGTTGAGTCAAACGCTCCTGAGCGATAACGTACTGGGCAAGGTTGGCTAGTACTGGATCTCTCTCAATTCGTCCACCGGGAAAAGATGCAACTTCTCCGGGTGCTGCACGACTCGGAAAATAATAATATCCTCGTTCGCTGGCATAGGGTACCGCGAAACGAAGACAAGTGAGCGCCTCGTACGCAGCAGCTTCTATGGCCATATGCGGAGTCGGCATGGATTTTCCTACGAAGGAAACTTCCGTTGGATCTTGGTTTGGGTAAGCGGGAGGTATGTGCACCACTGCCCAATATTTCGAGGTGGAAGGGGTGATCCTCGATTTGAGCAACTCGTACTGGGTTGGATGGGTGGCACTCATGGTATTGCAGGTAAAGTCCCACAACAATTTAACGAAACTACCCGGGATAGCGTCTGGGGTCCTCAGATAAATACTGGGGGTCGGCATGGCAAGGAAATGGCTGTGAAAGCTGCGCACAAGGTGAGGGGTACTTGGCAAGGTCACGAGGTGGCCTTTTATATAGCACTAGGGCTGGGTTATCCATCGGGGTGAAGGGTAACTGGTTGTCGATCCTGTGCTCGGGTCAAAGCCACAAATATACACATCACACAAATGTGACGCATTACTGTGGGTGCCGTCGGGGTTGGTCTTGGTAGCTGCGCCCGAAATTTACAAATGCAACCGTACGCCAACGTACATATGCATAGCTACTACTCCAAAAACAGGGGCGCTCAAGCAGACAGCATTTAATAAAAGTGATACAAGATCATACCAGTACAAAGCGGAGGTAAACCAAGGCTCGATACTACTCGAGCGACTTAGTCTACTTCGTTAATGTCTAAGTGGGCTGGCCTGGCGGATGCCGAGGTTTCCCCACGGTTTCCACCGTCGGGATTTGCTGGCTGAGGTTGAGGGGCTGCAGGGTCAGGGTAGTGGTGATGACCATCGCGGGGGTTGTTGGCCACAATCCTGTTGGAATCGGTTCCCAAAAGGCGACGAAGCGCTTCGGAGGTCACCAAAGCACTCTGGTTGATGGCTGGCGCATACCTCAAGGGATCGATCGGGTGTCCGAACAGCACGACTGGGTTGTCGGTGTCGGGCTCCGCTTCTCTTCTTGCTAGGGTTTGGCGAACCAGTTCTCCACGAGCTACGATCAGATCAAGGGTGACTTGATCGAACAGTTGTTCTAGTGCGCTCACATAGCGCACCAGATGCAATAGTGCAGGATCTGTCTCGTGATCCCCGTTGGCAACCTGGGGCGGCCTACCATACCCGTCACGACTGGGGTAGTAGTAGAACGAGCGACAGTTAACTCTGGGCAACAAGTGCCGGAGTTGAACTATAGCTTCTCTTGCTGCCAGTTGGATGGCTTGTGGCTCAAAGGAAGTTGTCCTTCCAGTGAACCTGTAGGGGCGTTCTGGCGACAGACCCCTACCATAGATGTGCACAGTGGCCCAGTACTGACGGCTCTCACCGTACATGGGTCCTTGGTACACAACATATTCAGGAGGCTCTTCTAAAGCATAGGCACGGTGGGTGAGGTTTGCGAGCACGGTCACAAAACCTCCAAGGTTGGTTGCTGTGGTCTCATTGTGAACAATGGGGCCAGGCATCGTGGCTTGGTTTGGGGAAAGGGGCTGTGCTGTGCTGTGTTGGGGCTAGCGTGCCCTTTTTATAGGAAAAGGGGACGAAGTCTTCCTTCGCACGCTTGCGAATGAGACGGGTTGGGTGTCGGTCACTGGCGCGTGATCGACGGGCTAGGCGGATAGGTTGGGCACCGTCCGCTGAAAGGCGTCGGGTCACTGTGGGGCTATCTTACGCGAGAAGCTTGGCCGGGACTAGGTTAGGGTCTGGTGGTTTGGTTAACCTGGGTTTATTAACCTGGCTAAGATAGGATTAGCCAATGGTTAGCCTGGCTCTGATACCAAGTCTGTCATGACCGGATTTTCGGGATATTAATTTCCCAGAAAAACGGCCTTTCTGCTCACCAGCCCCAGGATTACTGTTAGCTGATGAGGCACCAACTTGGTACAAGAATTCCAAGCAAAGCACAAAATATGTAGTACAAGACCATTGTGGCCTAGGAGTACAACACTTGGTTTCTAATGGTTGATGGCGGAAGCGGTTTGTGGTACATCTGCGTCTATGGGACTCCATTTCCCACAGGAACAGCTGACCAGGATAACTCCTATCTTCGCGAGGCTGCTATCGTCTTTACATGGGTTCCGGGGCTGCCGTCGGAATGCTTATCTCCAAGCGAGGAATCTGGCCAAGACAATAGCCAGGGACAAGCCAGTGAGTACGTTTGAATGTACTCGCAAACATTTAGAACACGGGTATAATATAACAAGGGATAATCATGCTCCGAAGTAATCATGATGATAACGTCTACCACGAATTACATGAAAAATCTGAGATGCACGCATGCGGGAAGAAACATGAACATGCAATATGGGAGAAAAATAGAATGCTCTGACCGAGTGTCTGAAATGACTCCTCGAGAAATTGCAAATAAATTAACAATGCCACAGTCGGGCGTCTGAGCGACACCACATAAAGGGCTTATAAAGGATCATTAAACAACAAACATGCCGCAGTCGGGCGTCTGAGCGACACCACATAAAGGGCTTATATAAGAATAATTAAACAAAAAACATGCCGCAGTCGGGCGTCTGAGCGACACCACATAAAGGGCTTATAAAGGATAATTAATCAACAAACATGCCGCAGTCGGGCGTCTGAGCGACACCACATAAAGGGCTTATATAAGAATAATCACAGTGAATATCCAGGAGGTAGAACCATCCCAGGGATACTCAATAATCCAAATAATGTAAATGGTTAGTCCACAATAATAAAGATCATAATCCATATGTGCCACAGTCATAAGCAATATTTAGTTCAGCCGTTTCTCCATCCGAAAACCTATATTATGGTCTAGTCAAGCCGTTCTCCATCCGAATACCGTTACTGCGATCTAGTCTAGCCTTCTCCATCCGAATACCGTTGCTGCGATCCATCTCAGACTGTAGTCCTTACACAAGGATGTGGCTGTCCGAAAAGATATAACCTCTGCAGAGGGTGTACTCTTTTCCCACGAGTAACGGATTTATTTAGTCCATCGGGACTAATTCCGCCTACGGCCTTTTAATTGAAAACACGCCTGACCTGCACACACCAGCTTAACTTACCGATGTCTGGAATCACCCACGACACCTGCCAAGCAAAACTCTAAGTGGGGAGGCTACAACCTCGACGTAGCATGGGATCAAATTTATATTCGCGCACTCTAAGGGGTGCCCCCCTCTCGGTCCCAACCGGAAACACCCATGCCCCCGGACCAGGTGGCATGCCTACCGGAGGCCTCCGGTATCTTCCACCATGGCCTCTCTGTACGGTGTGTGCTTTGGTAAGGGGTTGACAACCTACTGAACCGTATCCTGTCTGCGACAGGGACAAGTGGTAGCACCAAAACAAATAGGGAAGCTACTGATCAAGACTCGACCTATGACCGACTCAGGAGGTCCAAGTATCCTCCAACAATATTACCATTAATGGAATAAATCACCACTCATCAAGCCCCACCATGCCATACCGGACATACTCGTCTCGACGAGGGACTAGGGACAAGCTCGTGTCTACCCAAGACCACGACTTTCCCGGCTTCCTTCCGGTATGCATGAGGAGCTCACGAGGATGATCCAAAACACTAGTGTATCCATTGCTGACCACAAAATATCTCCAAAAAAGCACTCATGCACGGGACTTTATCGTTACATAAAGATAACGCATACTCCAAGTCAAATGGTGTTGTAATCGTATCAGAACACCACAACAAAATATTATGCCAGAGTTCAGAAATGCTTGCCTTCAAGAGTATGCAAAGGATGCACTTTTTGAAAGCTTTCCCTTCTCTCCGAAATCCTATTTTGAGAAACATTCAAATAACAAATATTTCAAACACAGTACAAAACGTTGTCCCAAATATTTTTGAAATAAATCTTAAAATAAACTAGATGAAATTCGAGAGAGGTAGGAAAAAGAATCAACTCATTTGGGGTTTTATTTTAAAAGTTATAGCCAGTCAAAGATCAGTCAAACTTCTGTTTTAAAAACAACCAGAAAAGAAAACATTTCGGGAAGATTACGCTTTCGCAGCAGAGGAGATGTACTCGGGGACTTTGCGCTATCACTCAACGAGAGAGGGCGGGCACGCGAGTCACTGACAGTGGGTCCAGAGGGCCCACTGGTCAGGTTTGACCGTTCTTCCCCCTCCCTCCTCTTCTCTGCCCGAACGGGAGCGGGGCTCCGGCGATCGCCGGCGACGAACAGCGGCTCCTCGAGGGCATCTGAGGGCCGGGATGGGTCGGCCAGACCGAGGCGGTCCTCTCGGTGGGCGCTAGGCAGGTGGGAACGGAGCAGGTCACCGGCGGCGAGCTCCGCGGCGGACGGAGGTTCGGGAGCAAAGTGAGCTTTGGGCTCCGGTGATCTCCGATCGAGGTTGAGACGCTGGGCAGCTCCGCAAAGACAAGAGGAAGCGATTGGTGGCGCTGGATAGGCGAGGGAGTGGCTGGCTGCGACGTATTGCACCGGAGCTCGGCGGCGGCCGAACTGGCCGGAGTTAGGGAAGATGGCCTCTCCCGGCCAATCCACTGCTTGGGGAGCTCTAGAGGGAAGGTTGGAGGTCGCCTGAGGTCTTGAACGAGTTCGGGGATCCCTTAAATAGGCGCTCGAGGCTGGACCGCGGCGGCTGAGGATAAGATCGCCGGCGACAGCCGTGCTGTAGCTGCAGGGCGACGTGGCGGCGACGGGCGCGTGCCGACGAGCTTCGGGATAAGACCGATCTGTTCATAGGGGCAGCTGGCGCGCTGGTGTGGTTTGGGCGGTGCCGAACATGGCAGAGGTTCACTGCCGACGCCGGCGTGCCGCCAAGAGCTCTGCCAGCGGCGCTGGGGGTTGCCAGGGGGTGGCATGGAGAGTGGGCGAGGTAGTGCGGGTTCAGCAGGCGAGCAGGGGCCAGGGACGGGTCGCGTCGAGTGGGGCAGTGCAACGCGGCGGCTCAGTGCGCGCGCGTGCAAAACGTGCGCTCTGGTCGCGCCCAGAGCACGCACGGGACCTGCTCGACGAAATGCCAGGGCAGTCTAGAGCGCGAGGGGGAGGCTGGCAACTAACAGGACTAGGGTAGGGATAGCTAGGAGCTTAGAGGACAAGGTTGCTGGGTCAGTGGATCAAGATCATAGTGCAAACTAGGAAACATGCCCAAAACTGACTGTGCACACCAAGTTTTCGACAGAATGCCAAGTGCACTTCGGCAACTCTTGGAGTGGCCAAAATGTCCAGATCGGGGTCTCTTAAGATGTAGATGATGATGGTAAGGTCATTTGGGCAAAACCAGGAACTTGCTAGTGCAAGTTTTGCAAAACCTCAGTTTTGGCCAGAAAGAACAGGGGCTCATTGCAGGCAGTTAAAATCCTCCAATGGGTCCAATCTCCTGGTCTTAAGGGTTTTGCAGGGAGGGCTAAAGGTAGGAAAAAGCTCAGGGTCATTAGAGCAAAATAAAGTAGGGCTGCAGTACAAATCACCAAACTGGACCAGAATGAAAAAGAGGTTGATCCACTCAAATCTTTCAAAGATCATCATTGGGTTTTTGCATAAAACTTAACTATATGCATCTACTGACATCACCAAACATTTGGAAGAATTTTTAAAGAAAGATTTAAATAGGTTGTAGTGCAAAAATGCCTACTGGACCAGATTGGAAAAGTTGGTGTAGAGCTCAAAATCTCCAATGACCACAAGATATTTTTGCATAAAAGTGATGTGGAAACATCACATGACATCCCCAAATTTTGGTGAAAATTTTGAATGCATTTTTCAAAAGGTTGCAGTGCAACAAAGGGGCTCGAAGATTATGAAAGATCATTTTAAAAGCATTAGAGTTCATGGAAAATAATTATGCAAATAAATCCACTGATATAGAATTGTTTTTATAAAAAGGCATATAAGTCCAACAAAACTTTAGGAAAGTTCCACTTGAGGTAAAACCCATAATATCAAAAGGGGTAAATCAGGACAAATGGAAAAGTTTTATTTCCTGGAAAAAATTTCATTGATAAAACAAGGTCAAAAATTTGGAGTGTCACATTATGCCTACTGATCAGGTCAAATCAAATGTTGGCATTTAAATAATCACATATGGAGTTTGAATTTGAACCTTTGGTTCAAACCAACTTCATTTAAATCATTGCTAGTTGCATTAGCTGAAATCACAGCATATTGCAATGTCATTATCATGCATATATTGTTGCATTGCATTGATTGTGTTCTTTCTCTGTTTGCCGGTGTTGGTCCCCCTTAGTAGACGTGTGTTCCGACGATGAGTTCGATGACACAGATGAAGAGCTATACTATCTTCAGAAGTGCCAGGCAAGAAAAACCCCCTTGTTCATTCCGATACAATCCCACTCTCTCGCTCCTGCTCTCTTTTATTGCATTAGGACAACAACGTTTCAACTGTTACATGCTGCGGTAGTTGAACCCCTTTCCTCTGCATGACCTGTCATTGCCACAGTAAATAGATGAAACCCACTAGCATGAGTAGGAGTTGTTTGAGCCCTGATGTGCCTACTCATTGATGCTTGTTTATCATGCCTGCTATTGCTTAGAGTTGTGTCAGGTCTGATTCATCGGGGATGAATTCGAATGTGGTGAACATGTCTTACTGTTCAGAGCTAAGTGTGTGAACATGATTTGGTAAAGGTAGCGGTGAGAGGCCATGTAGGAGTACATGGTGGGTTGTCTCATTGAAGCCGTCCTCACGAACTGAGTTCTGTGTTTGTGATCCATGAACAGTTACTACCACATATTGGGTTCCGGTAACTCGACCCCTCTCGGCTTATTAATCAACCTGATCTCTGTCCAGGAGTTGCAACTAGTTTCTGGTGTTTGTAGGTAGTGTTAGTAGTCTACCAAGTGGCACCCGGTACAGGTGGGCTTGGGACAGACTAGGCACCGTGGCTGGGTATGCCAAGCGTCGCCCGTTTGGTGGGCTTGGAACCCTGTACACACCGTTTGGGGCTGTGAGCGACACCCCGGCCGGCTCTCCTTGCGGATGGAACCCAAATAGGCGATAAACCTGGACTAGAGACTTGTGTGGTTAGTCAGGTCGTGGCCGACTCCCTCGCCAGGCTTCCGCTTGAAGGTTGCCGAGATACAAGACATGTACATGGTGGTAAGTGGCGAGAGCGTGTGTGAAGAAGTACACCCCTGCAGGGTTAACATCACCTATTCGAATAGATGTGTCCGCGGTAAAGGACTTCTGGGTTGCCTATATAGTTCATAGACAAGTGAAAGTGGATACTCTAAAATGCGCAAGATAAGCGTGAGTGCTATGGATGGCCTTCTCGTAGGGAGACGGGAGCGGATCCATAGTGGTGTATTGATATGGTGAATATGTGGACTCGTGTGCGCCACCTCAGAAGAGTTACTTGCAGACGTAGTTCAGGATAGCCACCGAGTCAAAGATGGCTTGCTGCAGTTAAACTCCACCACCCCTTTCTTGATACTGATCCATATGTAGCTAGTTCTGATGTAAGTCTTGCTGGGTACATTTGTACTCACGTTTGCTTAATTTATGTTTTTGCAGAGAGACTTCAGTCTCGCTAGTAGTTCCGCGTGGACTGTGACGTTTAGCTTGTTAGCTCTGCTACGATCTTGTACCCTCGGCAGGGTCTTGTAGATAGTCAGCCTTCTCAGCCATTTTCATTTGTAGTTGTCTGTACTCAGACAAGTTAGGCTTCCGCATGTGCTTGTATGCTCTGTATGTGGGGTCATGAGACCCATGTTTGTAATACTTGGCTCCTCGGAGCCTAATGAATAAATACTTGAGTTGTAGAGTCATGTTGTGATGCCATGTTGTATTTGCACATATCGAGCATATTGTGTGTATGTCATTGAAATGCTTGGTATGTGTGGGATCTGACTATCTAGTTGTTTATCCTTGGTAGCCTCTCTTACCGGGAAATGTCTCCTACTGCTTCCACTGAGCCATGGTAGCTTGCTACTGCTCCAGAACACTTAGGCTGGCCGGCATGTGTCCTTCTTCGTTCCTGTGTCTGTCCCTTCGGGGAAATGTCACGCGGTGTCTTTCGGAGTCCTGTTAGCCTGCTACAGCCCGGAATCCCGGAGTCCTGCTAGCCCAGTTGCTACAGCCTGAATTCACTCGCTGTTGATCGACACGTTCGTTGCTGGGTCATGTATGCCTGTCCCTGTAAGTTAGCGCCACTTTGGGTTCACGACTAGCCATGTCAGCCCGGGTTCTTTGTCATATGGATGCTAGCGACACTATCATATACGTCAGCCAAAAGGCGCAAACGGTCCCGGGCCAGGTAAGGTGGCACCCGTGGGAATACCGTGCATGAGGCCGCAAAGTGATATGATGTCTTACATGCTAGATCGGTGTGACTTAGGATCGGGGTCCTGACACTTTGACTACACATAAAACTTATATGTAAATTAGAAAGGATCGGACGTAGTATATTGTACGTTCAAAAGCGACACGAACATTGAATACCCTTTATATATGATTTGCGGAAGCTATGATCACCGGTTCAAAATTTTGAATCCGCCTTAGGTACCACACATGCACCCACTCGTTTTCTCACGATTCCATCTCGGGGTCCGGAGATCGATTGAAAGAGGACTAGGGTGGGTAGAATACGTTCGTTTCGCTTATGAACGTACAATATACTCCCTCTGATCCCCACAGACCCCCCTCCCCCCGGGTCATTTCTATCATAGAAACGGACCAAACATTTATCTCCTTGCATGACACGCAATTGATCTCTCAACATCAATCGATCTCATGAAGATGTGTCGGGGCATGAACCGAATGGGATGTCAAAACTAAGACGGGAAGCGACACGTAGTGGAGGCAAAGTGAAACTTTAAACGAACCGTTTGTTTGTATGCATGTCGGACGAATTACAACATTGGAAATACAAGCATGGTCTAGGCCCACATGCGAATGATACTCGGTGGAATGTTGAAATGACGCATGCGGGAGGATGGACTCGACCGGAAGACGGCATGATCGATGGAGAAGAGGGTTGGAGAGGAATGAGAAATAAGCAACGCCGCATGATTATACTTGAATGGCTCAAATAGACAATAAGTTGTCTCGTTTTCCCTTCCATCTTGGTCACGGAGTAAGATACTCCCTATGTTTTTATTTACTCTGCATATTAGGTTTGACTAAAGTCAAACTTCATAAAATTTGACCAAGTTTATAGAAAACTAGCAAGATGCCCGTGCCTTGCATGGAACATCAAGATCTTGTGGGAGAAAAGGATGAATGAGGGAAGGCCTTATCTGCAAATGTGGAGAGGAGTGCGGGTAAATTGTCATAGTTTCCTTCCTATCTGTTAGATATAGATCGGATGGCCTATATTGCAGGATGGCACGCACACCATCATCACCAACTATGCTTTTTATGTACAGTAGCAAGATGCCCGTGCGTTGCACGTAACATCTAGATGCATTTGTATGAGTAGTTTATCTTGTGGGAGAAAAGGATGAATGAGGGAAGGCCTTATTTGCAAATGTGGAGAAGGGTGTGGGTATCTTTTTGCAAAATTGTGATAGTTTCCTTCCTATCCGTTACATATAAATCGGACGGACTCTTATAAAAAACAGAGTTGGTGATGATGGTGTGCGTGCCATCCTGCAATATAGGCCGTCCGATCTATATCTGATGGATAGGAAGGAAACTATGGCAATTTTGCAAAAAGGTACACACACACCTCTCCACAATTGCAAAATAAGGCCTTCCCTCATTCATCCTTTTCTCACACAAGATAAACTTGTCGTACAAATGCATCTTGATGTTACGTGCAACGCACGGGCATCTTACTAGTAAGAGTAGAAACATGAACATTCACAATAGCAAATATATATGATGTGAAAGTAAATTCAATAATAAATCTAATGGTATTGATTTCTTATTGTATGTGTTATTATTCCTGTCTATGAACTTTGTCAAAGTTTACAAAGTTTGACTTTGAGCAAAGCTAAAATGCGGAGTAAATAAAAACAGAGGGAGTACGCAGGGACAAGTATAGTTACTACTTCCGGAACATGGTAAGTTGGACCCCTAAATGCGAGCACGGACCGAGCACACCTCAATTATTCTTTCAAACAGTCGGACACCTACATTTAGCACACCATCCGGCTACTTAATCAAGTGTTACGCTTCACTACATGAAAAGGAAAAGGGTTGTACCGTACCCAAAACCACCACACTTGGGGCTAGGGTAACAACTTGGTACTGTACCACATTTGAACCAGGGCACAAAAACCACCTGTTCTGCGCGTAATGCGCAACGCGGAGCACTGACGCTCGAATATGGCCGGGAAAACAGGGAAACCGACATGTGGGGCACACTTGTCAGGACGACATGGCGCAGACTAGTCCAATGGAGGAGCTGGCCCATGACCTCCTCGCCACCGGCAATCGTTCATGTGGATCGTGGGGGCTAGCAACGAGGCGCAGCTCCAGCACCGCCTCTGGATAGGGCGACCACGGTGAGCGACACACTCATCGTCGCTAGACACGGTCGGTTTCAGTGTGCCGAGGGTGGCGTTAGCGCGGTGGCACGACCAGCAGATCAACACCCGGCTCGTCAAGGATGCACAGGGCACCGAAGTGCGCACGCGCCGCGACGCGTCCGCGGAGTGGTGTAGCGCGGCCAACTGCATCCCCGGGACCTGAGACCATGCCGGTCGTCTTGCTTTTTCAATGACATGTGGTGTTGCATGTGAGCAAAGGGCATCTCCAACATTGCGATGACCGCAGCTATGCGTTCCCAGCCGGCGCCAGCTGCCCGCATTCATGCCGCCCGTCCGTATGCCGTCGTTAAGAGGCTCGGTGCCCGAGAAACAAACTCCGGCGACTTAATGACGCGCCCGGACGCTTTGGCCTCACTGGAATGCGCTACTTAAACCGGAAATGCCCAGCTAACCTCCACACCATAGCGCATCGTCCTGCTACCTGGCACCACATCTGCCATAACCACAAGCGCGACCGCTCTGCGGGAGAGCTCTGTCTTCGGGGATGAAGCTCGAGGTCGCTGCCCTCGCTCAAGTTGCCACTCGCGAAGCAATACCGGCGTAGCCGGACGCGGACACGACCGCACAAGTGGTGGCCACGATGGCGAACGATGACGGGAGCACAGTCAGCCACGCGCCCTACTTGCCGCTATCCAACGTCCGCCACCGCCAAGGTCGGGGACTCCTCTGAGGATGAGTAGGGCATGGGAGGCGGCGGCATGGTGTGCCAACTGGCCGGCCGTCTCTGGTGTTCTACTCTTCCTCGTCGGAAACCGCACCTTCACTTCAGGGGTCTTGAACCCCGCCCCCGTACATGGAGATCGCAGATGGAGGACGTCAGTCGCCGCCGTAGAATAGGTTTAGGGTCGGGTTTCTTTTATTTTTCTGTCCTATAAAAGTTTGAAATGTATTGAAAATTTGCCGTGTTAGCATTAATCTCGGCCGGTGTATATGAACTTTCACAATAATAAAGTATATTGTAGGAGTACTAGCAAGATGCCCGTGTGTTGCACGGAACATCAAGATCTTGTGGGAGAAAAGGATGAACGAGGGAAGGCCTTATCTGCCAATGTGGATAGGAGTGCGGGTAAATTGTCATAGTTTCCCTTCCTATCCGTTAGATATAGATCGGACAGGCTATATTGCAGTATGGCAGGCACACCATCATCACCAACTCTACTTTTTATTGAACCGAGACAAAGCTAACTTCCAAAGTAAGTAAACACACAGGGTCTACATACACAATTTATCTTAGGCACTCCAATAGTACGTCCACTACACATTCTCGCATTTCAGATCTTTCTACATCTACGGGAACCTACGAAAGGGTTAACGTAAATTGCCTCTCTCTCTCCTCCCTGATTTTCATGGTGGTGGGCCCCTCCCTCCCCCCAATCTAGAATCAACAGCTCACACGTTTCACATTACACAAATTACATAACAGGGATTACATAGGTGTAGCATTAATCATCGAAAAAACCCAACTAAGCCAACCTCCCAGCATATCGCGCGGGAAAAGACCCGGCCGCGCCGTTTTAGTCGGGATTACCGGATTACTAGTAGTAGTATCGATGGATCGCGCGAAGCACCAAGTTTTTTTGAGGGGGAGAAGCACCTAGTTTAGGAGGAAAAGGGGAGGTACGCTCACAGCACCCCTGTCGCGGTCGCACTGCACACGGAACGCGCTTCGGCTTGCCTCTTCACCGACACATGGGACTACACTTG
>NC_057811.1:43297568-43332929 GCF_018294505.1 Triticum aestivum | reverse complement strand
CCGCCCTTCGGCCAACTAGCCAATAATATTCCCCAAACGCCCTCCCCCCCACATCCCCTCCACTCCATTTGCTCCGCCAAAGCCGCCCTCCCCGCCGTGCCGATTTGTCGGCACCGCGGTTCGTCGAGGGAACGCACGGCGATCCTCTTGCTCCCACAGTACGCTCTCGTACACTGCCATCCTCGAGCCGCGCCGCCACCGCTGGTGACGTTCTTGTGGAGGCGCACGGCGGTCAGCGCCGCCACCGCTGGCGAATTTCGTGTGGAGACGCACGGCGGTTAGCTTCTCCCACGGACGCGCATTATAGAATGAGGCCCTGTGCATGTCGGTGTCACGCTGAGTGTTAGCTGCTAGACGCTATTAATCTCACTGTTTGCCGAAGTAGTTTACAGTCAATATGCTCTGCTTAAGAAGCTTCCTTGCCCTATTCTGCACTCAGTCTTCTTAGCTGAGATGGCATGCCAAGCCCGATTATTTGCTAAAATATCCTGTCATATATTTACTGTGACGTAGATTGCCATGGTCTAGTAGCCAATCTGTTAGGTGAAATAGCTCTATGCCGTTTTATACCCGATCGTTGTTCGATGGTTGTGTGCTCAGCCTCATTGACTGTTGAAACAGCCTGCCATAATTTAGCACTCAAATATGTTTGTTGAAGTAGCTTTAAATATATTTCGTTACTTAGATCTGCTCGTCCAAATATCTTGCCATAGCTTTAGACATCGACCTAGGTATTTGATACGTCTCCAACGTATATATAATTTTTGATAGTTCCGTGCTATTATATTATCCATCTAGGATGTTTTATATGCATTTATATGCTATTTTATATGATTTTTGGGACTAACCTATTAACCTAGGGCCTAGTGCCAGTTTCTGTTTTTTCCTTGTTTTGAGTTTTACAGAAAAGGAATACCAAACGGAGTCCAATTGACGTGCCAATTTTTGATGGTTTTTGATGGACCAAAAGAAGCCCCTGGAGTAAAAGAGTTGGGCCAGAAGAGTCCCGGGCTGCCCACGAGGGTGGGGGCGCACCGTACCCCCCCCCCCCCCGGGCACGCCCCCCTATCTCGTGTATGGCTCGGAGACCCCCCTGACGTGAGACCTATGCCAAAAATTCCTATAAATAAAGAAACATCCAGAAAATAACCTAGATCGGGAGTTCCGCCGACGCAAGCCTCTGTAGCCACCAAAAACCAATCGGGACCCTGTTCCGGCACCCTGCCGGAGGGGGGATCCATCACCGGTGGTCATCTTCATCATCCCGGCGCTCACCATGACGAGGAGGGAGTAGCTCACCCTCGGGGCTAAGGGTATGTACCTGTAGCTATGTGTTTGATATCTCTCTCTCGTGTTCTTGATTCGGCACGATCTTGATGTATCGCGAGCTTTGCTATTATAGTTGGATCTTACGATGTTTCTCCCCCTCTACTCTCTTGTAATGGATTGAGTTTTCCCTTTGAAGTTATCTTATCGGATAGAGTATTTAAGGATTTGAGAATACTTGATGTATGTCTTGCATGTGCTTATCTGTGGTGACAATGGGATATTCACGTGATCTACTTGATGTTTCTTTTGGTGATCAACTTGCTGTTTCAGTGATCTTGTGAACTTATGCATAGGGGTTGGCACACGTTTTTGTCATGACTCTCCGGTAGAAACTTTGGGGCACTCTTTGAAGTACTTTGTGCTGGTTTGAATAGATGAATCTGAGATTGTGTGATGCATATCGTATAATCATACCCACGGATACTTGAGGTGACATTGGAGTATCTAAGTGACATTAGGGTTTTGGTTGATATGTGTATTAAGGTGTTATTCTAGTACGAACTCTAGGATAGATCGAACGGAAAGAATAGCTTCGTGTTATTTTACTATGGACTCTTGAATAGATACATCCGAAAGAATAACTTTGAGGTGGTTTCGTACCCTACAATAATCTCTTCATTTGTTCTCCGCTAGTAGTGACTTTGGAGTGACTCTTTGTTGCATGTTGAGGGATAGTTATATGATCCAATTATGTTATTATTGTTGAGAGAACTTGTACTAGTGAAAGTATGAACCCTAGGCCTTGTTTCCTAGCATTGCAATACCGTTTGGGCTCACTTTAATCGCTTGTTACCTTGTTGTTTTATATTTTCAGATTACAAATAGTCATATCTATCATCCATATGGCACTTGTATCACCATCTCTTCGCCGAACTAGTGCACCTATACAATGTACCATTCTATTGGGTGTGTTGGGGACATAAGAGACTCTTTGTTATTTGGTTGCAGGGTTGCTTGAGAGAGACCATTTTCATTTTACGCCTCCCATGGATTGATAAACCTTAGGTCATCCACTTGAGGGAAAATTGCTACTGTCCTACAAACCTCTGCACTTGGAGGCCCAACAACGTCTACAAGAAGAAGGTTGCGTAGTAGACATCAAGCAATTTCTGGCGCCGTTGCCGGGGAGGTGAGTTCTTGAAGGTATATCTTTAGATCTTGCAATCGAATCTTTTTGTTTCTTGTTTTATCATTAGATTATTCTATAAAATAAAACTGAAAAAATTGAATTAAGGGTGCCTCATGTGCTTCATCTTCTTATGTCTTTCGTGAAAATGATGGGAAGAAACATTGTGCTCAAGTACTAGAAGAAGAATTACATAGAATGCTTGGCATAAAATATGTGAATGATGAGCATGATTGCAATGTTGTTAGTACGAATTCTTTGAATACCCATGATGCTAATGATATGCAAAGCCACAAGCTTGGGGATGCTATGTTTGATGAAGATGATATGTTTAGTCCCCCAAGTTTTGATGAGCAAATTTATTATGATGATAGCATGCCTCCTATTTATGATGATTATATTGATGAAATTGGGTTTGGAAGAGTGTCAACTTTAGGAAGTAATGATCCCACTATTTTGGAGGGTGTTGAATCTTATTGTGATAATTATGAAAGTGGATTTGGAGAGGTCATGACTTTATTTAGTGACGAATCCACTATTTCGGAAGAGGTTCCAATTGATTATGAGAACAAAGTTGCTATCTATGATGATTATTGTGATGACATGTATGCTATATAGAACAATGATAACCATGAAACTTGTCATCATGATTTTAATTTTCAATTGGATTATGCCTCACATGATAGTTATTTTGTTGAGTTTGCTCGCACTACTATTTATCAGAAGAAATTTGCTTATGTGGAGAGTAATAAAAATTCTATGCTTGTGGCTAATGAAAAGAATGCTTTATGTGATAGTTATATTGTTGAATTCATTCATGATGCTACTGAAAATTATTCTGAGGGAGGAACATATGCTTGTAGGAATTGCAATAATGTCAAGTTTCCTCTCTATGTGCTTAAAGTTTTAAAGTTATGCATGTTTTGCCTTCCTATGCTAGTTGATTATTGTTCCCATAAATTGTTTGCTCACAAAATCCCTACGCATAGGAAGTGGTTTAGACTTAAATGTGCTAGTCATATTCTTCATGATGCTCTCTTTATGTTTCAATTCTTATCTTTTATGTGAGCATCATTGAAATCATCATGCCTAGCTAGGGGCGTTAAATGTTAGTGCTTGTTGGGAGGCAACCCAATTTTTATTTTTGTTCTTTGACTTTTTCTCCTGTTTAGTAATAAATAATCTATGTAGCCTCTGGTTAGATGTGGTTTTATGTTTTAATTAGTGTTTGTTCCAAGTAGAACCTTTGGGAAGACTTGGGTGATGTCTTTGCGATCTTGCTGTAAAAAACAGAAACTTTTGCGCTCACGAGATATTAGCTGACATTTTTTTACTAGAGTGCTTTTAGGTTGATTCTTTTTGCAGATGATTAATAGAAAAATTCCTCACGTCCAATTTATTTAAGAATTTTTGGAGTTACAGAATTATTCGAATGATACAGATTGCTACAGACTGTTTTGTTTTTGACAGATTCTGTTTTCTATGTGTTGTTTGCTTATTTTGATGAATGTATGAGTAGTATCGGAGGGTATGAACCATAGAGAAGATGGAATAGAGTAGATATTACACCAATATGAATTTAGAATGAGTTCACAACAGTACCTAAGTGGTGATTTATTTTCTTATACTAACGGAGCTTACAAGTTTTCTGTTAAGTTTTGTGTTGTGAAGTTTTGAAGTTTTGGGTAAAGATTCGATGGACTATGGAATAAGGAGTGGCAAGAGCCTAAGCTTGGGGATGCCCAAGGCACCCCAACGTAATATTCAAGGACAACCAAGAGCCTAAGCTTGGGGATGCCCCGGAAGGCATCCCCTCTTTCTTTTTCGTCTATCGGTAACTTTACTTGAGGGTATATTTTTATTCACCACATGATATGTGTTTTGCTTGGAGCGTTATTTTATTTTATTTTGTTTTTCATGTTGTTTGAATAATAGCCCAAGATCTTAAATTCAGAAATGTTACAGAGTCTTCACATAGTTGCATAATTATTCGACTACTCATTGATCTTCACTTATATCTTTCGGAGTAGTTTGTCATTTGCTCTAGTGCTTCACTTAGATCCTTTTAGAGCACGGTGGTGGTTTTATTTTGAAGAAACAGATGAACTCTCATGCTTCACTTATATTATTTTGAGAGTCGTTAGAACAGCAAGGTAATTTGCTTTGGTTATAAATTTAGTCCTAATATGATAGGAATCCAAGAGGGATATAATAAAAACGTTCATATAAAGTGCATTGAATACTATGAGAAGTTTGATTCCTTATGATTGTTTTGTGATATGAAGATGGTGATATTAGAGTCATGCTAGTTGAGTAGTTGTGAATTTGAGAGATACTTGTGTTAAAGTTTGTGATTCCGTAGCATGCACGTATGGTGAACCGTTATGTGATGAATTTGGAGCATTATTTTTTTTATTGTCTTCCTTATGAATGGCGGTCGGGGACGGGCGATGGTCTTTTCCTACCAATCTATCCCCCTAGGAGCATGCGCATAGTACTTCGTTTCGATAACTAATAGATTTTTGCAATAAGTATGTGAGTTCTTTATGACTAATGTTGAGTCCATGGATTATACGCACTCTCACCCTTCCACCATTGCTAGCCTCTCTAGTATCGCGCTACTTTCGCTGGTATCATACACCCACCATTACCTTCCTCAAAACAGCCACCATACCTACCTATTATGGCATTTCCATAACCATTCCGAGATATATTGCCATGCAACTTTCCACCGTTCCGTTTATTATGACATGCTCCATCATTGTCATATTTCTTTGCATGATCATGTAGTTGACATCGTATATGTGGCAAAGCCACCTTTATAATTCTTTCATACATGTCACTCTTGATTCATTGCATATCCCGGTACACCGCCGGAGGCATTCATATAGAGTTATATTTTGTTCTAAGTATCGAGTTGTAATTCATAAGTTGTAAGTAACTAAAAGTGTGATGATCATCATTATTAGAGCATTGTCCTAGTGAGGAAAGGATGATGGAGACTATGATTCCCGCACAAGTCGGGATGAGACTCCAGACGAAAAATAAAAAAATAAAAAAGGTAGGACAAAAAAAAAGAAAAAAAAGAAGAGAAGGAAAAAAAACAAAAAAAAATGAGAGAAGGGGCAATGCTACTATCCTTTTACCACACTTGTGCTTCAAAGTAGCACCATGATCTTCATGATAGAGAGTCTCCTATGTTTTCACTTTCATATACTAGTGGGAATCTTTGATTATAGAACTTGGCTTGTATATTCCAATGATGGGCTTCCTCAAATTGCCCTAGGTCTTCGTGAGCAAGCGAGTTGAATGCACACCCACTTAGTTTCTTTTTGAGCTTTCATACACTTATAGCTCTAGTGCATCCGTTGCATGGCAATCCCTACTCACTCACATTGATATCTATTGATGGGCAACTTCATAACCCGTTGATACGCCTAGTTGATGTGAGACTATCTTCTCCCTTTTTGTCTTCTCCACAACCACCATTCTATTCCACCTATAGTGCTATGTCCATGGCTCACGCTCATGTATTGCGTGAAGATTGAAAAAGTTTGAGAACATCAAAAGTATGAAACAATTGCTTGGCTTGTCATCGGGGTTGCGCATGATTTAAATATTTTGTGTGATGAAGATAGAGCATAGCCAGACTATATGATTTTGTAGGGATAGCTTGCTTTGGCCATGTTATTTTGAGAAGACGTGATTGCTTTGTTAGTATGCTTGAAGTATTATTGTTTTCATGTCACTATTAAACTTTTGTTTTGAATCTTATGGATCTGAATATTCTTGCCACAATAAAGAAGATTACATTGATAAATATGTTAGGTAGCATTCCACATCAAAAATTCTGTTTTTATCATTTACCTACTCGAGGACGAGCAGGAATTAAGCTTGGGGATGCTGATACGTCTCCAACGTATATATAATTTTTGATTGTTCCATGCTATATTATCCATCTAGGATGTTTTATATGCATTTATATGCTATTTTATATGATTTTTGGGGCTAACCTATTAACCTAGAGCCCAGTGCCAGTTTTTTTTTTTCCTTGTTTTTGAATTTTACAGAAAAGGAATACCAAACGGAGTCCAATTGACGTGCCAATTTTTGATGATTTTTTATGGACCAAAATAAGCCCCAAGAGTAAAAGAGTTGGGCCAGAAGAGCCATGTGCTGCCCACGAGGGTGGGGGGCGCGCCCTACCCCCCTGGGCGCGCCCCCTATCTCGTGTACGGCTCGGAGACCGTCCTGACGTGCGACCTATGCCAAAAATTCCTATAAATACAGAACCTCCAGAAAATAACCTAGATCGGGAGTTCCGCCGACGCAAGCCTCTGTAGCCACCAAAAACCAATCGGGGCCCTGTTCCGGCACCCTGCCGGAGGGGGGATCCATCACCGGTGGACATCTTCATCATCCCGGCGCTCTCCATGACGAGGAGGGAGTAGTTCACCCTCGGGGCTGAGGGTATGTACCTGTAGCTATGTGTTTGATCTCTCTCTCTATCTCCTGTTCTTGATTCGGCACGATCTTGATGTATCGCGAGCTTTGCTATTATAGTTGGATCTTATGATGTTTCTCCCCCTCTACTCTCTTGTAATGGATTGAGATTTCCCTTTGAAGTTATCTTTTCGGATTGAGTCTTTAAGGATTTGAGAACAATTGATGTATGTCTTGCATGTGCTTATCTGTGGTGACAATGGGATATTCACGTGATCTACTTGATGTATGTTTTGGTGATCAACTTGCGGGTTCAGTGACCTTGTGAACTTATGCATAGTGGTTGGCACACGTTTTCATCTTGACTCTCCGGTAGAAACTTTGGGGCACTCTTTGAAGTACTTTGTGTTGGTTTGAATAGATGAATCTGAGATTGTGTGATGCATATCGTATAATCATACCCACGGATACTTGAGGTGACATTGGAGTATCTAGGTGACATTAGGGTTTTGGTTGATATGTGTCTTAAGGTGTTATTCTAGTACAAACTCTAGGATAGATCGAACGGAAAGAATAGCTTCGTGTTATTTTACTACGGACTCTTGAATAGAACGATCCGAAAGAATAACTTTGAGGTAGTTTCGTACCCTACAATAATCTCTTCGTTTGTTCTCCGCTATTAGTGACTTTGGAGTGACTCTATGTTGCATGTTGAGGGATAGTTATATGATCCAATTATGTTATTATTGTTGAGAGAACTTGCACTAGTGAAAGTATGAACCATAGGCCTTGTTTCCTAGCATTGCAATACCGTTTACGCTCACTTTTATCGCTTGCTACCTTGCTGTTTTATATTTTCAGATTACAAATGCTCATATCTATCATCCATATTGCACTTGTATCACCATCTCTTCGTCGAACTAGTGCACCTATACAATTTACCATTGTATTGGGTGTGTTGGGGACATAAGAGACTCTTTGTTATTTGGTTGCGGGGTTGCTTGAGAGAGACCATCTTCATCCTATGCCTCCCACGGATTGATAAAACTTAGGTCATCCACTTGAGGGAAATTTGCTACTGTCCTACAAACCTCTGCACTTGGAGGCCCAACAACGTCTACAAGAAGAAGGTTGCGTAGTAGACATCAGTATTTTTTTCTGGACTTCATAAAAAAGCATATATGTTTTTCCTGTAATATCTAGTAGAAGAACTAATTTGTATGTCTAACAGATGGACGGGACTTGGATAACTTCCGCTTGATGATTCTCTTCTGCATATGTCGAGGGGGTTGAAAACTTCATGAACTTTATCAGAGCTGAGTACGGTGGTCCGAAATCAGATGTGCTCTACCCGTATAGCAGTTGTATGAATTCAGTTACAAGACCCCAGTCAACCGTGCAAAATCATCTACACTTGTATGGGATGTCGGTCACATATACTAGGTGGGTTCATCATGGTGAAGCTGTGAACGTCAATGTTACTAACTACGTGGAAGCAGCAGATCACCATCTTGATCTACCTGATGCTCAAGTGGAAGAGGAGGAGGAGGTGGTGGTGGCGGAGCTAGTCAGTTTGACATACATTGAAACAATGCTACGAAATGCTCGTGCATTTCGTGAACTTTCACCTGCAGAAGAAAAATGGTGTGCCCGCATGTTGGAACAATGCAATGTGGTTGTCACCCCAGGAAATAAGTTGTCAGTATTCTCAGCTATGGTCACCTTTCTTCAGGTGAAGACATCTGAGCAGATGACCAACAAATCATTCGATGCGATGTTGGCTACTTTCCGCAAAGCTTTCCCAGATGCGTCTGAGCTGCCACACACCTACAATAAAATGAAGAATTTCCTTCGTGTACTTGGAATTGGATACGATATGAGCCATGTTTGTAAGAATAATTGTGTTCTGTTCTGGAAGGATTATGCCAACTTAAGTGAATGCCCGCAATGCAAATCATCAAGATGGAAAGATGGCGATGCTGTGAAGAGGATTCCTCATAATGTTCTGAGACATTTTCCAATTACACCAAGATTGCATAGGTTGTTTCATTCTACGAACCTGGAGTACAGAGATCAGAATGTAATGAGCCATCCATCACATGGTAGTGAGTGGAAAAGCTTCAATCAGAAACACAAAAAGTTTGCTGCTGACCCAAGAAACATTAGACCTGGCTTAGCTTCAGATGGATTTAACCCATTTGGCCACTAGAGCGCCACATATAGCATGTGGCCAGTGCTTGTTATCCCTTACAACATGCCTCCAAATGTCTCCACCAAAGAATCAAACTACATGATGGCCTTGCTCATCCCAGGTCCAAAAAGTCCTGGAAAGGATTTTGATTTATTCATGGAGCCTCTTATGGAGGAACTTCAACAGGTATGGCCTTGCTCACTCGAGACCTATATAGCAGCCCACCAGCTGATTTCTGCGTGTTGTTATAATTTGGTGCATCCATGATTCTCCTGCTTTGGGTACTATGTCAGGGCGAACGACACATGGTTACGATGCATGTGTTCACTGTGACACGAATCCCTGTCATACGCAATACTTAGCAAGATCTGTTACATTGGACACCGCCGTTTCCTTGCCAAGGACAAGCCACGTCCTACAAAATACCTAAGACATGTGTTCAATGCAAAGCATGAAAACCGCGATGCGCCAAAGAGGCTCACCGCCGATGAGTTGCAAGCGGAATTAGAGAAGGTCAGGCATATTACACTAGGAAACCATCCTGGTAATGGTAGTGGGAAAAAGGAAGCATGGCAGGGCAGAAGAGAGATTATTGTTTACCCGTAGGTCCACTTTGTGGGACTTGCACTACTAGGAAAAGGCCTACTAGTGGCGCACCAGTTTTGCCTACTAATGGCGCACTACTGGTGCACCACTAGTACCACGCCACTAGTATTAAATACTAATGGTGCACCACAGGTGCACCATTAGTATCTGGTATACTAATGGCGCACCACAGGTGCGCCATTAGTATAGCCCATGGTGCGCCATTAGTATCTCGTATACTAATGGCGCACTTGGTGCGCCATTAGTAATAATTTAAAAAAATAGAATTTTTTTTAAAAAAAATTCATTTTTTTTCGTTTTTTTCTTAATCTCGGGTCACTATGGCTTAATCTCAAGTCAAATCGCACTCTGTGGTCAAACTTCCCGGAAGGTCACCCATCGTCACACTACTCCAGCCCGAGCACGCTTACTTTCGCAGTTCTATCCAACCCCAGCACCAGCTCACTTCACAGGCACTTGTTGATACATCTACCATATCAATCCTATTAAACCTTGTTGATGTCTAGGACTTTGTTCATGTTCATGAGTATGATGAAATTTTGAAAAATATTTCAAACTTCCCGGTCATATTACGTATCATTTTTTGAAAAAATATCCCAAAAAAAAATTCAACACCAATCATTTGAAACTGAGATTTGGTGGAAATTCAACACCAATCCAAAAAAAAGTTATGCCCATTTTACAAATTCCACAGAGATTTTGCAAATAAAGTCGAAATTCATATTTGTAAATTTTCCCAAAAACTAGACCACATATCACATGGGAAACTTATTTTCTTTTATTTTTTGACATTTCCATCATTTTCTTTTTTAAAAAAAAAACTGAAAAGGCGGTCGACGGGGGGGGGGTGCATTTGGTGGAATTTTTGGGTCAAGTTAGTAATGACGCACCATGGGAGTGGTGTGCCACTACTAGTTCAACTAGTAATGGCGCACCACTCCCACCGTGCGCCATTACTAGTTTTGAAAAAAATGAAAAAATATTTGAAAAAAAATTACTAGTGGCGCACCGTGGATGTGGTGCGCCATTACTAGTTTAACTAGTAATGGCGCACTATCCACTGGTACGCCATTACTAGTTTTAAAAAAATGAAAAAAAAATTGTTACTAATGGCGCACCGTGGATGTGGTGCGCCATTAGTATTTGGACACTAATGGCGCACCGACACATGGTGCGCCATTAGTATATAGTAGTGGCGCACCACATGTGTGGTGCGCCATTAGTGGCCGTATCATCTATAGCCCTTTTCCTAGTAGTGTTGGAGTATTGGAAAGATTTGGATCTGCGGCATAATCTTGATGTCATGCACATCGAGAAAAATATATGTGACAGCATTATCGACACACTTCTTAATATTGAAGGGAAGACGAAAGATACCTTAAAATCTAGGATTGATTTGACACACCTGGGTATCAGAAAGGATTTCCGGGTGCAAGTTGAAGGTAAACCACGGGATATGGCACCAGCTGTGTACGTCTTGGACAAGGTAAAAAGAAAAGAATTCTGCGACGTCCTGTCACGTGTGAGCTTCCAACATGAATTTTCATCCAGTCCTGAAAGGAGAGTCAGTGCAGATGGAAACAAGGTACAAGGGTTGAAAACTCATGACTGCCACGTCCTACTTCAAAGGGTTTTACCTGTTATCCTTAGAGGATTGGGCCACCCTGACTTATACAGAGTAGCTAGTTGCAGAGTTGGGACAATTCTTCAGGGAACTCTGCAGTGGAAATATCAGGGTAGATGCTTTGGAGCGTCTTAGAGACAAGATACCAACTATGGTATGCGAACTTGAGAAGATATATCCTCCAACCTTCTTTGATGTGATAGTGCATTTGGTTGTTCATCTACCTGATGAGGCACTACTTAGAGGTCTAGTACAGTATGGCTGGATGTACCCTATTGAAAGGCGGCTAGGCACTTTCAAGGGATATGTTAGGAACAGAGCTAGACCCGAGGGTTCCATTGCAGAGGCCTACATTGCTACAGAAGCATTGACATTCTGCTCAAAATACATTGAAACAGCTGATCAGCTTAGCAAAGAGGTGGGTGAAGACAATCCCGGGCTCAATGTTTTCGATTATTCTGTTCGAGTTACAGGGAAGAGTCGACAAGAGGACAAACCTAAAGATTTGGAAAACATGGTTTGCTATGTGTTGAATAACTGTCCTGAGATACTACCTTATGTCAAGGAAGTGCTAAGTACTGCAGCTTATACGTAGTAATCTACTAAACTTGCAGCACATTCTTATATATTTAGATGTTTGACGCGATCACTATGTTGTGCAGCATCTACAAAAAGGAGTTACTGCCGCAAAATCAAAGAAACATTGACAAACTGGTTATGGCAGGATTTGCGAAATGGTTCAAGAGCCATGTAAGCTTTTGAATTGCACTGTCTGTTTTTTAATATATTGAGTACATAAGATGATCAGCTTGTCTATTTTCTAACCATAGGTTAAGAATATGTGGGAGGATGGGCAGGCAGTTGATGATGCCCTTTACGCACTAGCAATGGGTCCTGATACTCGGGTAAGACATTATGAATCTTGTGTTGCTGGAGATGTGCCCTACAACACCCTTGGACGCGACGAACGCAGGAAAACACAAAACAGTGCCATCATGAGCACGGATACGTACGACGGAAAGACAACTGAAATGCATGCTAACATAACAGACATTGTTCAGTTGCAGTATATCTCCGGTTTCGAGGATCATCGGTGTGTGGTTCTGTTGTGCTGTCGTTGGTATAACCTATTTCCTAGGATCGCAAAACCCAAAGCTGATGGTTATTTCAAATCCATCAATGTCAAGGCGGCGTACTAGACCAACGAGCCTTTATTTTGGCAAATCAAGCAACACAGATATTTTTCTTGGAAGACACATTTGCACGTAGCGATGACTGGAGAGTATTCCAAAGGTTTGAGTAGAGGAATTCGTTTAATGAAGTTGCACAACAAGATGATCCTTACACTGCTCCTGATGTACCAGATTCCACAGATGTTCCTAATATCTTTGAGAACCATCACATCAATGACGCTGGCGAAAAGATTGCATGTCGTGCTGTGGACATACAAGAGTTTATCAAGAAGAAGCCAACGTTCGAGGACATTGAGGATGAAGAAGAATATGACACTCTAGGGAATTACGATTCAGACTGATACACATGGCGAAGATGTTGACACGGCTGCTGTGGATGATGATTAGATTGCTTTTGTTGTATTTGCCTGTCAGAAGACGTTTTTGATCTACTATGTGAAATTGTGTTTGCTATGATAACTGAAACCTGATGAACATGTTGTTTAGTATTTTGTTGTGAGAACATTAGTTGTTATGTATGTTCATTTGTGTTTAGTGATTGTATGACGACTAAAACATCATGACATTGTTGTTTAGTTGTACTCATATTTGGCTGTGAAACTTGAATTTGATGACATAGTTTGTTGTTGGACTGCAATTTGCTCGACGTCTTCGAATGGGAACAAAGCTGACCCGACAGGGCCTCTGCTAATTTATTTATTTATTACCAAAACGGCCTATACTATTTATTTATTTATGAGCAAAAGGGGATACCCCCCCATTTCTGTTAATAGAAATCATTAGATGTTCACAACACTATTCCCAGCCTGCTACACAGGTTTCTTTCATTACTAGTTTCAGCAAAGTGCTCATGTCATAGCCACTGAATACATCACGAGTGCTACATACACTGCAAATAAAGAGACAATCATCCTACAGAGCAAATCGATTTTGCCCATTATCTTCACAAGCTCTTTCATCTCCTCATTGCTGTCAAGGCCGTTCAGTAGCTGTTGCATGGCCATGATCAGAGGAACTGCATCTTTAACCTTCTGCTCTGCATCTTCCTCTTCTGCAGTTCCTTGAGTTACTTGTCCAACACCCCAACCTGCGGGTATTGGGATATCTCAGCTAACCAAATAATCAGCGTAGTTGCGTTCCGCCACATCAACAACTTCCCATAAATACAAATCACACGAATCTTCCCTTTTCTGCATGAATCAAATTGGAAGATCATCAACCAAACTATTAAAAAAAATCAGCAACTGAAAGCAGCAGAACAACACTTAAACATATTATTACCCCATGATTCGGGCATTTGTAGAAGACTCGGCCAGGGTTGAGAATTGTGGTTGAGACGCGACGGATGACTCTGCGTGATTTGCAACAGTGGCACCACACCAACGGCAGCGGGTTGCGATGAGCAATCGGCTGCTGTGCGTGTGCCAGCGGGGGTGTGATGAGACCCACGGGCGATGGTACGGGTAGCGACTTGGCGCATATCTGATTGTTTCCTGCTGAAGGCAGGTGGACGAGCAGCCAGCGGACACGGTTGCTGCGGCCAGAGCTTCTGATGCTAGGCAGAGTAAGTAGAGAAGAGGAGAAGCGAACGTTGGATATGTCAGTTTCATTACTTGCAGAGTAGCATAGCACCATATATAGTCATAGTCTAGGTTTGGATTGAACCAGCTACAGGAGCACGTCTCTCTTATTTCTAAAACTCAGCAACGTCTCTTTACTGGTACACTAGCTTGTTCTGTACGCCTTCTCAAGTCATTGATTTTCTTTCTTTTTTTGCGAGGAAGGAAGGAGGACAAAATTGAGAGTTCCTGGGACTCGAACCCAAGACCTCTCGTTTGAAAACCAAGGGTGCTAGTCACTTATGTGGCGAACATTCCCTGGGAGGAGGACGGCAGACGAACGCATTTTCCTCACAGTTTTAGTTGCAACGCAAGATCGAACGGTCGCAGTTTCAGGAATGTTATCAGGCGAACGAGCCTAGTTTTTATTTTCTTCCTATATATAAAAAGTATGCTACTTGGTGTCAGCTTAGTCAACAAACGATTGTGCCAACCTTGACTATTGGATTGACATTCAACGTCTATCGTGTTTCTTTATTCTCTTTTTCCTCCAGCCGCCAAACCCAAACCAGCGCCGCGGGACCGCCTGCTCCCGCCTCCCATTGTTGGTTGTGCTGCTGTGCACGCATCATGGCCACATCGCACCCTAAAACTCTGCACATCTTCCCAGGCTCCTGTTCGTTCCTGTCCGAGGCCTCACCATCGTCCTGCGCCTTGGTTCGCTCGCTGTGGCGCCGCCCTCCGGTGTTGTCAACATGGTCAACAACCAAGAGGAATAAGGAGATGACTGTACATGGTGAGGATGACAGTAGGGACCCAGCAGCGCGCGCAGTAATTTTGTTTTTTCGGGACGGAGAAGGGTATCAACTGGGTTGTTCGGGCGCTATGGCCCGTCTAGCACATGACCGGCCCAGTTTGTTTTTTACTTTATGAAAATGGCTAGCCCAGCTATTTTGTTTTTTGCAGAATAACCAACGTAGGCCTACTTGTTTTTCTACGCCCTGCTGGGCCAGCAATCTTTCAAGACGAGGAGGGATGCATTTTGCCTAGAAAATGGGCTACAAGTAATAAGAAATGGGCTATAAGTAATTTTAACTGGGCTGTAAAATGAAAAAATCCAGCAAACGGGCAATTAGTTCCAAAATAATTTTTTCTTTTGGATTTTGATAATTTAAATTTCATTGTTTTTGTGCGGATCAAATTTCATTGGATTTAAATTAAGGTCTGTTTAGTTTTTAAATTAATTTGAATCTAGCTAGAAATTTCGGGTTGTTTGCTATTTGGGACAGATTTGGAGGCTGACTTGTGGGTCTACTAGGTTGACGTGTACGAAAGGCTTTGTCAACTTAGTCCACAAACGATTCTAGTAGCAGTGACCGTTAGATGTTAATCCAACGGTCGTGCTGCTTCTTCAATATCTGATCTTCTTGATCCATCCGCCCAAACCAGCGTCGGTGGGACTGCCTGCTCCCGCCTCTCGTGGCCGGCTATGCTGCCGCACAGGCCGCACCGCCCCACCCTACTCCATTGCTGGCCAGGACGTTCCTCTACTCACCAACACCTCCCGTTATTTTCCAGCGACGGCAGACGGACAAGTAAACCCTCGAACTCCCCACCGCGTGGGCAACCACTGCCGAGTCTTCCCCGGCTCCGTATCATTCCCTTCCTAGGCCTCGCCGTCGTCCACCGCCCTGGTGCTCTCGGCGCGCTGTGGTCAACATGGTCAACGAACGACATCCATCGGACGTGGACTATACATGGATAGGCTGACAACTGGGTCCATGGCCGCACACAAGGAAATGCCTCCTTATTACGCACAAAATAATGATTCCTCCACCTGACATCTGGGACCCACCAGAAGGGCTTCTGTATTTTGCAAAAAAATGTTCCCCTCGCTATCAGGTCGGACCCACCAGCTATATCTTCGCACGCAAGGAAGTGCCTCCTTATTACGCACAAAAAAAATGAATTCTCCCCCTGCTAGCTGGGACCCAGCATAGTGGGAGGCTGACATGTGGGCCTACTAAGTTGACGGGGACGGAGGGCTTTGTCAACTTAGTCAATATGAACGATTCTAGCTCCAGTGACCGTACGATGTCCATCCAACGGCTGTAGTGCTTCTTCAACCTCTGATCTTCTTGATCAGTCGCCCAAACAAGCATCGGCCGTGCCGGTTGCTCCTGCCTCCCGTGTCAGGCTATGCTGCCACCGCTGGCCATGCCATCCCTCTATACTCACCCACACCTCCTGTTATTCTCTGACGACGGCAGCATCACACCGCAGCCGAAGCAGTCAACCCACGTACTCCCCTCCGCGTGGGCATCTACATCCTCGCGTGCAAGGAAGTGCTTGACAGTCGGGACCCACCTGGTCGAAGCGTACGTAGCGTTGTCATTCTGATCGTGAACGTGTACGTACATACGATCGGTCTGTCTGCAGGCCGCAGCGATGAACCGTGGCCGTGTAAGGAAGGGCACGTGTCATAGTAGAGGCGCGCACGTAGCATGTACACATACATACAACGGCCAGGGTACAAGAAAGTAAATACGGCCACATACGTACATACGGGCGGGGTCTCGAATGCCTACTCGCGCATACGTACGACCAGGGCTCGGTTACATGGCTGGGTCGGAACAGAGAAACTGTGTCGTCGTCGTGTTCATGGGGAGGCAACGGAATGCGTCGTGTTCATCGGGAGGCAATGGAACGCTTGCTGTTCATCGGGAGCCAACCGACTTGGACGGAACAACCGATGGAGACGAGGCTTGGCGTACCGCAGAACAAAGGAAATAGCCTTGTGTTCGACCCATCACGGTCGAAACGGGATAATGTTCATCGGGAGGGGTCTGGCGTACCGCAAAACGGTCGAAACGGGGTCCTGTTTGATCGGGAGGGGTGTGGCGTACCGCAAAACGGAGGAAACGGACTTGTGTTGGAGCACTACGGCTGAAACGGGGGTCATGTTCATCGGGAGGGGTGTGGCGTACCGCAAAACGGGACTCCACGGGATACTGTTCATCTCCACCATCGACTGCCTCCACGGGCTACTGTTCATCCACCGTCGACCTCCTCCAGCCTCCACCTGCGACTGTTCATCCACGGGCTCCTGTTCATCCAGCCTCCACCGCGCGCTCCTCCACCAGCTACTGTTCAACCAGCCCTGTCCACGGGGTCCTGTTCAACCACCCCTCCACGGGCTACTCTTCATCCAGCCCTCCACCAGCTACTGTTCAACCAGCCCTCCACCGGCTATTATTCAACCAGCCCTCCATGGGGTCCTGTTCATCCAGCCCTCCACGGGGTCCTATTCATCCATCGGCTCGATCGATCGGGGTCCTGTTCATCCAGCGGCAACGGCCTCTACTACCACGGGGTCCTGTTCATCCCACCCCCCACCGGGAACTGTTCATCCAAACCCCCCCAACAATGCTCACTGTTCATCAAGGGAAGGAGGCAGCAGTGTTCGATCGACTTCAATTAGCAGCAGTAGTGAAGGAATCACTCGGGTTCAGTTAACAACAAGGGATCGACCGATCGCTCGGGTTTAGTAACACGTAGCCTGTAGTGCAATCGCTCGGGTTCAATTAGAGCCCAATGCCTCGCTCGGGTTCAGTTAGACCGCAATGCCTCGCACACACGCACGTACGTACGAGAGAAACGCACTACAAGAAATGTGTTAATCCATGACAGTACCAAACTGTCATGGACCTGTGAAAAATTGTCACCGAAGTCCTTATGTGAAGGATTTGAAATCCGTCATATATATCGCGTCATAATTTGACCTATGTGCATATTGCGACAGACTTCATAAGCCGTCACGGATCCATGACGGTCTTTTGATCATCACGGGATACTACTAGTAACGGCGTTAACGTGTCTGCCACATCATCACATGATGTGGTAGCCAGTGTGGATTTGAGGTGGCAGCCCATGTGATAATCAACCCAATTAGAATTTTGGCCCAATAATTTGCGTTCCAGCCCGTGTAGTCACCAGCCCAATAATTGGCCCACTTATTTCATGGTAATCAGCCCAATGTTCATTTGGCCCACTGTCTCAACCAATTCTATACATATTTACCATTAATTAATTCATTACTTACAATATGTTTTAGCCCATCCGTTTACTGAAATAACTATAGTATCTAGGAGTATTATATTCCCCTAAAAAATCAAGGAGTATTATACAAAAGCAAAACAGACACCACAGAAAATAATTACAACAAAGTCCTCTTTAAAAAATAAAATGGCAATCATGTCCCATCTGGAACCATGGCTATCGCCCCTCCGCGCTCGCTGGAGATCCTCCACTCCAACGATGGAAAGCACGACTCCTGTATCTTTGCACCGCCCCTGTACCCTGGATGCTCGGTGTTGGAGAGGAATCACGAGCACGAGAGGAATCACGAGCAAGACGGCACCACACCAGTACACTCAAGATTCGTTGAGCCGCAGCCGCCGCTCGGGAAGTTTTATGTTGAAGCCGAGTGTTTTCCTTCTCTAGAGAGTGTTCAATTTGAACACGAAGTACATCCAGCTTTCCCCGTAAAGCTCTCAAAGTTTTACTGCACCCTACGATGGTCCTATGATGAAACCATGCAAAGTATCATCCCTTTCCGAGCTCATTTGCATGTTAGTTTGAACGGAAGACCGTTTAACCCTTTTTAATGGCCATAATATCAATTAATGCTTTAAAAATCGCAAACTAGCCCTAAAAGTAGCCAAAATTGAGGATGAGACTTTCAAGAGTGTGTATTAAACATATAATAAGTTTGAAGGGGAAATTATGTGAAAAATTGAGTTCTATATGATAGGCGGTGGTTTCCGTTCGAAACCAAGAAACTTCGCAAGAGGGTGTTCAGTTTGTACACGAAATGCATCGAGTTTTTGCCGTAACGCTCTCAAATTTATCACATGCCCTACACGGGTCCTATGATGACACCACGCCATGTTTACTCCCTTTCCGAGCTCATTTGCGCATTTTTCGAATGGAAGAGCATTTTGATCTTTCTAATGACCAGAAAAATAATTAATGCTTAAAAAGTTGTATACCAACCGAAAAAGTGGCCAAATTTCAGCATCAGACTTCGAATATGGTATGTATTAAATATATAAGAAGTTTGAAGGAGAAACGTTATGAAAAAATGGAGTATTTTGTGTTGGGTGGTGATTTCCGTTTGAAACTCTGATACTTCGCTAAAGAGTGTATAGTTTCTGCACGAAGTGCATCCATTTTTCTCGTAATACTCTCAAATTTTTACCACACCCTACATGGCTCGTGTGATGACACCATGCCAATTTTCATCCCTTTTTGAGCTCATTTGCATGTTACTTTGAACAGACAAGCGTTTTCCCCTTTTTACTCACGAGGAAATCAATTAATGCTTTAAAAATTACAAACCAACCCAAAAAGTGTCCAAATTTGAGTATGGGACTTCCAATCATGTGTATTAAATATAGAAAATGTTTCAAGGCGAAATGATGTGAAAAATAGTTGAAAAGATCAATGGTTTGGCAGGGAGAGTTGAAACTTCTATATCCGGCCTATCAAGAAAAAATGATAATAATATCTAAAGGTGGTCAAAAACTCGTGTAATTTTTCATGGAATACAATTATGGGTGCATAATCTTGGCATTAAAATTTGAGAAAATTTCACAAAAGTTGGAATACATATTGTTTACAAATGGATACATGAGTGACGATGTGTTTCGTATAACTCAACGAAAACTTTGAATTGGTAGAGACTGAAAACATCTTATTGCTATTGTAAATTACATGCCTCTCAAACAAAGCTTGCAAATTACACAAAATGCCATATTTGAGGACATGTGATTTTTTAGCTCGTATCCTAAAAATAGATGAAAATATCACATCGTAGCTCGGGATAATTTGAGCTTGGCCCGATGTACCACAAAACATTTTGTTGAAGTTGAAAAAACTAAACATAGCTTTTATTATATGTCTAGTATATTTTTTACGAACACAGTACAAACGCAGAAGCCGATATATGCCTAGTATATTTAAAAAGCATTATTTAGTTGGTTATCCTAAATAGTTTAAAAATATTATTTCCAGTCATTAGAATACCCAAAGAACATTTTTTGGGCAATTTTCATATATTACTCATAATGTTTTTGAGTGAACATCGATCAGTTAATTTTTTTATAAATTTAAGCTATATTATTATCACTGGTAATCATTTTGATATATTATCACTCACATAATTTAGTAAACATTTTTTTCAAATTACTTTATGGATTTTTGTGAAATGATTAAACATTTGTTATCCACTTGCAGCCTAGGCACATTCAATGACGTGTGGCAGTATGAAACACCTGCCAGAATTTTAACACAATATTGTAATACGTTGATTCTGTGTTGTTACATGAGAGTAAACTGTAAAAGTATTAAATGTACTATATGTTCTAATTGTAAATAGGCCGCTTATAGGCGCCAGCGCACCGGCCGAGCGTTTCGGCCGGTCCAGCCCAGGCCATCGGATATGAGCCACGCAGCCGTTGGATCCAGGTAAAAAAAATAGATCGCCCCCAACTTCTTCTTCCTTGGGCAGTCGCCTGGATCCGCATCTCCCGCTCGGGGAGCACGGCACCGCGCCTCCTGTCCCCTCCGGTGGTCGTCCCCGTCATCAGTCCCCACCCTCGTCGGTCTTCCTTGTCGTCGGCCAGACCCCGCCCTCGCCTTCCGTCCTCGTCGCCCGTCCCCGTCCTCGCCGCCCGTCCTCGTCGCCAGTCCCCGCCCTCGCCGGCTGTCCTCGTCGCCAGTTCCCATGCAACAACTCCACCTGCGTTGCAGCTCTTGACGGCGACGGCTGTGGCTCGGCCGCCGCCCCTCGCCATTGATGCTCGCTGCAGGAAATTATGTCGACGGCGGCCGTCAGTCAATCAACACCGTTTGCATGGATGTAGCAAAAAACTTCACCCGTAGTAGCAAAAAAAACTACGGTTGCAGCAAAAATCAAACACCGTCGCCGTCTTTCGCGAGGTCGCGACTCCGCCTTACATGGATGTAGCAAAAAACTTCACCCGTAGTAGCAAAAAACTTCACAAAAGGTTGCAGCTTTTTACTCTGCGGTTGCAACAAAAACACAGAGAGACGCCATGGTCGTCGTCGAGGAGGATTTTCTCAATCTCTGTTTGAAGCTTTCTCATCTGCGGGTTCAAGCTTTTTGTCAAAACGGTTGTAACTTTTCCTGTATTTCGTTGTCTGGTTGAAGCTTTTTTATTTACTGGATGTAGCAAAAACCTCCCATGGTAGTAGCAAAAAGCCTGCTACGGTTGCAGCAAAAAAATCATTATCGTCCTCGCGAGATCGTAGCTCTGCCTGATGGATGTAGCAAAAAGCTTTGCCGGTAGTAGCAAAATCCAACAACGGTTGCAGCTTTCCCTTGTTGTGCAGTGCCATTGAAGCTTTCTATGTCTATGGTTGAAGCTTTTTTCAACGGCTGTTGAAGCTTTTCTAAGTGACGGTTGCAACACTTGTATACCCGGGAGGATCCGGGCATGGCTGCAGGCAGCCATGGCGGCCGGCGAGGGGGCGCTTCACCGCCGACGATGCGCGCGCGTGAAGACTGTAGGTAGGGAGTGGACGTGTCGTGCGCGTGGGGAAATCGTCGGCCGTGTAGTGGACGGCGGCCCGCGCCGGCGAGATTGGGCTGCCGCGGGTAGAGGATCGATGCGGGGGGTAGACGGCGGCCTTGCCGGCGGGATTGGGCTGCAGCGGGGTGGGGGCGCGATGCGGGTGTGGACGGCGGCCTCGCCTGCGAGATTGGGCTGCAGCAGATAGGGGGCGGATGGAGATCTCGTCGACACAGGAGCGCGAGGTAGCGGGCGACCGGCCGAAAGCTTCGGCCGGCGCACCGTCTCCAAACGTTTTCCTTGTAAATAACAAGAAAATCAGCAGGCTCCGTGTTCGATCCTGGCTGCCGCACTATTTTAGTATTGTTATTTGAGCGTGCACTTTTTTAAGATGTATATATGAGCTTGCGCTTGTGCAGTACTACTACTCTATATATGAGAAAATGTCAAATGTTATATCACGTGCTCGTATGGTGTATTGGTCAACAGCGCAAGAAACATACCAGAGGTCCCAGGTTCGACAGCTCTGCGCCTCAGATTTCCTTTTTGAAATTAAAACCTACTTATAATAGTGCTCTGCGCCTCAGATTTCCTTTTTGAAATTAAAACCTATAATAGCAGACTAACAAGTCAGCTCACTCACACAGCTATCCCGTACAACTTCAGATGTCCTGAAAAACTTAAAAAAAATAAAGTAAGAGCGCAGCTCAGTCACGCAACGAAACGCCTATTCCATCCCAACACAGTTCACGACGAGCTCCAACTACGGCGCAAGACGTCAGCCACATCAAAATCATGACGGTTTTGATGGCTTGGAAAAGAAGACGATCAACTGGACTTACGGAAGTACCCTATGGTGATCTACTGTTCACAGATGCGTGACGGATTTCATGACAGTATGTGCATAGCTGTCATAGATGGTGACAGTTTCCTAGAACGTTATCAGGAATCCGTCATGGATTAACAGAGTTCTTGTAGCGACGCGCATTGCTCGGCCCCCGACTACCCATCGTAACTGGAAATTCACCGATATTTTTCTCGCACTCGCTTCTACGACGGATTTTTCCATCATGGATGGCCCAAAGAATCTCATGCAGCTGCGTCTCCGGCCCGCCCTGTCGGATTTCGGGTTCCGGCAAAACCTTTGAGGTTCGAGCTCTGGGGTGCGGACGAAGATCTCTCCTCCTCCTAGCCCACGCTCTCACCAAAATCTCAAAAGCTCAGCACGTCGGACTCGCAGAACAAGGGGCACAAGGTTTCTACCGGTTCGGGCCTCCAATGTGGTGTAATATCCTACTCCAGTGTGCTGTGGTGGATTGCCTCTTGCGCTGAGGATGAACATGTACAAGGGAAGAATGGCCTCCTGAGGAGAGGTGTTCTTGAGCTCGTTGAACTTGTGTGGTTGAGGATGATCTGAATGGTCCTATGTCACAGCCCTAGCTCAGCCCCTGTTGTCTTTGCTTGATCATCATGTCATCATGTTTAAAATTCAAATGAACTTGAAATGGGGACCGTTAAACCTACCAGCAAATGAAATTCAACTAGGGTCAAAATTAAATCTTTTCAATGAACCCAAAATGCCCTTCATAAATGTTCGTCATTTTTGAGTTGGTCTAGAACCTCTGTCAAAAAGGGTGAACACTTCTATAGGACACTATGTATTTTTCAATTAAATCATAAGTATTTGAATTTGGACATTCAAATTCCCTAAAGTATTTTAAATGTCCAAATAATCTGGAAAGCATTTGAGGGTTGTTGGAAATAATTCTACAAGTGCCCACAAATTTTTCTAGGATTTTATGAAATGATTTAGTATTTGTAAAAAATAAAAACAGAGAAAATAAATAGAAAACATAAAGAAAATAGGAGAGAGAGAGGGCACTGACCTGGCAGCCCACTTACCTGGCCAGCTGGCGGCCCGGTATGACAGCCCAGCCCACCAGGGGCATGGGCTTCTTCCTCCCCGCGCCAGTCGGACGCCGCGCGCGTGGTCGCCGTGCGCCGGCACGCGCCTGAGCCACCTCCCGCTTCCCGCCGCTGCCCTGATGCGCCTGGAGATGCCACGACACCCCTGGACCTCTCTCACTCTCCCCCGTGTTTTCCCCCTCCTCTGATTTCACCATCGCTCGCACCCGAGCGCGCTCGTCGCCGCTGTCCAAAGCCACCGCGGCCACGGCCACCCCCTAGCCCTTCCGTCGTGCCCACGAGCTCCGCACCGTCGTCCTGCGTCGTCCTCATCAGCCACGCATCGCCGGACGCCTCGTGAAGCCCCCATCGCCCTCGTCTTCAACCCCGGGCATCGAAGATCCCCACTGCTGCCTCGTCGACTCCAGTGCATCCCCGAGATCGCTGACGACACCATCGAGATCGCCGTGAGCTCCTCCTTCTTTCCCCCTGTCCCCTCACTTCAGCACGTGCTCTAGCCCCGATCCCCAACCGTGACCAAAGCTCCTCGCCGCCGGTCACGAGGCCGCCGTGGGCAGAGCTAGCAAAGCTCGCGTCCGAGCTTGTCTTCGTGCTCAGCACGCTCCTAGGAGCCGAACGCACACACTCGCTCGTCCTGTTGTGCGTCAGAACCGCCTCCCCGTTAATGGCCGAACTCCGGCCACCGCTCTGCCCGTCACCGCCGCCGCTACACTGCACCCTGGCACCTGCCGCTGCCTCCTTTAGATGCACCGCACCGCCAGCTCGCCATAGCTCCAAACCGCGCCGCAAAACACCGCCTGTAGCGCCGTCCCGAGCAACTCCGGTGAGTCCCCGCCGTTGCTGTGGTCGCCGGCGTCAACTGCTGATGTGGCACCGGTTTAGTTAGCACTAATGACCCCGTTAAACACCCCCAGGGCCACTGCCATGTGGGCCCCCGTGTCTGTTTAGGTTAGTTTAATTTTTCTGTTTAAATTATTGCTAATCTTGCGAGCCCCACGTGTTAGCTTCGACCTTGACCAAGTCAGCGTTGACCGGTCCCATCTGTCATCCACCCAAACCAGTCCTGAGACACTGACGTGTGGGTCCCAGCCGTCGGGGATGAATTGGAACGTGGTCAACATGTCTTACTGTTGAGAGCTAAGTGTGTGAACACGATTTGGTAAAGGTGGCGGTGAGAGGCCATGTAGGAGTACATGGTGTGTGGTCTCATTGAAACCATCCTCAGAAACCGAGTTCTGTGTTTGTGATCCATGAACAGCTACTACCACACATTGGGATCCTTAATTGACTCTCTCGACTTATTAACCGCCCCTGTCCTCTGTCCAGGAGTTGACAGTAGTTTCTGGTGTTTTGTAGTATGATGGGGGGCATGCGCAGCACTGACCGAAGGGGTGGGCTGTGATGCAGTAGGCACGTGGCACGATGTACCGGGCGCCCGGTTGGCGTCTCGGAACCCTACACACATCGTTCGAGGCCGTATGTGGAAACCTCGGCCGGACTCCCTACAGATGGAACCTGAATAGGCGATAAACCTGGACTAGGGACTTGTGTGGTTAGTCAGGTCATGGCTGACACCCTCGCCAGGCTTCCGCTTGAAGGATACCGAGATACACGACGTGTACATGGTGGTAAGTGGCGAGAGCGTGTGTGACGAAGTACACCCCTGCAGAGTTATAAATGATCTATTCGAATAGCCGCGTCCGTGGTAAAGGACCTCTGGGTTGCCTATACAGTTCATAGACAAGTGAAAGTGGATACTTTAAAATGCGCAAGATAAGCGTGAGTGCTATGGATGGCGTTCTCGTAGGGAGACGGGAGCGGATCCATAGTGGTGTATTGATATGGTGAATATGTGGACTCGTGTGCGCCACCTCAAAAGAGTTACTTGCAGTCGTAGTTTAGGATAGCCACCGAGTCAAAGCTGGCTTGCTGCAGTTAAACTCCATCACCCCCTTTTTTGATACTGATGCATATGTAGCTAGTTCTGATGTAAGTCTTGCTGGGTACATTTGTACTCATGTTTGCTTAATTTATGTTTTTGCAGAGAGACTTCAGTCTCACTAGTAGTTTCGCGTGGACTTCGACATTGAACTTGTTACCTGAGCTACGATCTTGTGCCCTCGGCAGGGTCTTGTAGATAGTCAGGCTTCTCAGCCTTTTCATTTGTAGTTGTCTGTACTGAGACAAGTTAAGCTTCCGCTTGTGCTTGTTGCTTGTACGACTTGACTGCTGGGTCATCAGACGCATGTTTGTAATATCTTGCTCTTTCGATCCTAGTGAATAAATACTTTGAGTTGTAGAGTTTTGTTGTGATGCCATGTTGTATTTGCACATATCGAGCATATTGTGTGTATGATTTGAAATGCTTGGTATGTGTGGGATCCGACAACCTAGTTGTTTATCCTTGGTAGCCTCCCTTACCGGGAAATGTCTCCAAGTGCTTCCACTGAGCCATGGTAGCTTGCTACTGCTCCGGAACACTTAGGTTGGCCGGCATGTGTCCTTCTTTGTTCCTGTGTCTGTCCCTTCGGGGAAATGTCACATGGTGTCTACCGGAGTCCTGTTAGCCTGCTAGAACCTGGATTCTCTGTAGTCCTGTTAGCCCAGCTGCTATAGCCCGGATTCACTCGCTGATGACCGACACATTCGTTGCTGGGTCATGCATACATGTACCTGTAAGTTAGTGCCACTTTGGGTTTATGACTAGTCATGTCGGCCCGGGTTCTCTCTCATATATATGGATGCGAGAGACACTATCATATACGTGAGCCAAAAGGCGCAGACGGTCCCGGGCCAGGTAAGGTGGCACCCGTGGGAATACCGTGCGTGAGGCCGCAAAGTGATATGATGTGTTACAGCCAGTCCAGAGGCCTGTGTACTATTTGCCCGAGGTGTTGTCGGCCTCAAAGTAGAACTACCCCCACTACCAGAAGATGTGCTACGGCGTGTACTTTGCCTCCAAGAAGCTCAAGCCATACTTTCAAGAGCACCCCATCATGGTTGTCTGCACATCCCCGCTTGCAGAGATCATAGGCAATAGAGATCCATCAGGCCGAGTGGCCAAATGGGCAATCGAGTTGGCCCCCTACACCATCTTTTACTAACCAGGCACCACCATCAAGTCCCAAGCACTGGCCGACTTCCTCGTCGACTGGGCCGAGACCCAGTACCTGCCGCCAGCTCCGGACTCCACTCATTGGCGGATGCAATTTGATGGCTCGAAGATGCGAACCGGTCTGGGAGCCGGCATCGTCCTCACCTCTCCCAAAGGCAACAAGCTCAGATACACGCTGCAAATTCACTTGCCTCCAACAATGTGGCTGAGTAAGAGGCGCTAGTAGACGGACTCCGGCTGGCCAAAGAGATCGGCATCCGCCGGATCCTGTGCAACGGCCACTCGGACTTAGTGGTCCAATAGTCGTCTGGCGACTGGGACGCCAAGGATGCAAACATGGCGAGCTAGCGCTTCCTCATCCAGCAGATCAGCGGATACTCTAACGGGTGTGAGTTCCTTCATGTGCCACGAAACGACAACGAGCAAGTTGATGCCCTGGCACGGATCGGCTCCCCCCGCCAAGCAATACCAGCCGGCGCTTCCCTTCAATGCCTCCACAAGTCGTCTATCAAGCCTTCTCCTGAATCAGAGTCCATCTTCCTGCCGGCTGCTTCCGAAGCAGTCGGATCCGACTCAGGGGCCGTAGTAGCCGGCCCGGGGACTTCGGCAGGTGGCACGGGGACTGCAGCAGTCGCACCCGGCCTAGGGACTTCAAAACCCGGCCCGGGGGCTGCGGTAGTCGGCTCGGGGACTTCACCAGGCGGCTCGGGGACTTAGCAGTCGCACCCAGCACAGGGGCTGCAGCAGTCAACCCGGGGACTTCAACAACGCAGCAAGCAGCAGTCGACTCCAACCCGCCGCCTCCCAAGACAACCGCCCTAGTTTTAGTGGCCATGATAATAGTGGACGAAGAAGCACCTTCATGGGCGCAGCCCATCCTTAACTTTCCGGTGAGCGGAGAGCTACCAACTGATGAAATCTTGGCTAGACAAGTATAACGCCGAGCAAGAGCATACACGATAGTAACAGAGAGTTTGTCAGGCGTAGCGTGACCGGCGTTTCCCAGCACTGCGTTGAGCCAGAGAAAGGCAAGGCAATCCTCAGAGATATCCACCAAGGCGTATGCGGCCACCACGCGGGGACTTCACCAGTCGGCCCGGGGGCTTGCGGCCTTGTACTATGTTGATGCTACCTACAGTCAGACAAGTAGTGTGCCGACATCTATGCCCTCTCTTGCCGTAAGCCGCAGCTTGCAGAGCGACTGTTCGGCAGGCAAGAGTTAAAGGCAGGAAGGGTGCCCACACGAAAAATGGCTAAGGACCAACGCATCCACATAGGCCAAGCTGGCTCCTCGCCTCACCATCCGGCTGCTAGGCAGCCATCCAGCAGGCTTCTCACTTAACTTGCTACGTTCTAAGCGGCCAAAGTACTTGCCTTCCCAAAATGGCCAAGCACCTGACCCAGCCACAGACCGCCGAGCGGCTGCCTGACTAGCAAGGCGGCTGCCAAGGGAGGGCGGCAAAGGAAAAAGCCAAAAGAGCAGAAAAGCAAGACAAGTTAGAACCCGACAAAGCACAACTTGTGCGAATAAAGTTAATTTACATAAGCAAAAGGCCCTCGGCCAGCATTCAACGGAGTTTGAATACACCCCCAGCGGGTGGAATTGCGTAAATTTAACATATTTGTCCAAAGCTTACAAGAACAGGAAAGAAAGATAAGTTGGCCGGCTAGGCCAGAGGAGCAGCAGCCGAATCTGAGGGGTCGGCAGAGGTTGAGGCACCGAGTGGTGGAACAGCCGTCTGGTTGGTCTCGGCCTGGTCCGCACCAGGAGCAGTCGGCTCGTCGACACGCGGCTCGTTGGTCGAGACTTGGTCGGTCTGACGCTGGTTGTCGGCTCCATCATCCGATGCGTCATCTTCATCGTCCTCGTCTTCCTTGTCCTCGCCCTCATCGCTGGAGGCGATCTCCTCCGTCGAATCCTCCCCATGCTCTCTGTTCAACCCGAACAAGTTGGGCGGCACCTCAGCTCCCTCCTCGTTCAGCTCTGGGATGAACTCGGCGGTGTCGGCGTAGTCGGCAATCACCGCCGCACGTTGCGTAAGGTCACGGCTGGCTGCCGCCAGCTCCGGAACGGCCTCCTGCCGGAAGGTGGCCAGCTGGGCCAAGTACATGCCTGGGTACCATGCCTTCATGAACTCCAAAGCCCTCCGAGCGCTGGCACGAGCCGCGGAGCCCTTACAAGCCTCGAAGCGGCCGACCACCACCTCCAGCCACTCAACAGTCCGGCTGGGGGTGCGCGGGATCTGAGCATCCGGCCAAAGGGCGGTTAGCACCTGGGCCCCGACGCGCTGCAGGCAGCGGAGCATCCGATGAGCGGCCTGAAGGCGAGCATGAATGGCAAGAAGCTGCTCGCTGAGGGACGGCGGTGCGTTGGGTGCGATTTCTGCACCAGCCTGCCTTCGCTCGTCGCGGCGAGCCTGGATGGCCTGGCTGGCGGCAACGGCGTGACCGGGGAAGAATTCTGTGCAAGGAGAAAAAGGAAGTCTAAAGCTAGAAGCCGGCTCATACAACAGTCGACGGCTGAAAGAAAGGAAAGATAACTCACCGTTGATCATGTCTTCGATCTCATCGTAGCCGTCGCTCCGAGCCTTCTCCTTCTCGGCCTAGCCCGAGCGTACAGTCTCGAACACAGCCTGGAGGTTGGCCTCGCTGTCCTTCACCTTCTGGAGCTCCACCTTGTGTCGATCCGTCTGGTCCGCAAGATTCTTGACCAGCCGGTCGCACTCCTGGGCCGCCTTGCTGCGCTCCTCTTCCTTGGCGCGCAGCTCGGTTTGGGCCTCGCCCAGGCGCTGCTGCAGGTGGGTGGCTGCCCTTGCAGAAGATAAGAAAGAAAGAATATCAACATCAACAAAGAAGACAAAGTAGTTGCCGGGAGATCCGGCCCGACTTCTCAGCAGTCAGCCCAAATCTCGGGGGCTACACCTAGCGGGTGCGCTGACGCGCCCCCACGAGAAAGAGGACGGAGTGCTTACTCCGGCTTTCGGCCAAGTCAGTGGTCCACATGGCCATCTCCTGGACATCGGAGCTGAAGGCGGCCGCACGAATGTTCTGGTAATCCTGCAACGAAAACACCCATCGCGCCCCTAGGCGTCCACTCCGGCAAGGTGGCACTAGTGGCCTCAGCGTCAGGAGCCGACGAGATGACGGCCCCGACGTCTAACGCCCATGGCGCTGAGGTCGCCTTCCCCGCGCGACGGCGCACCGGAGTGCGGACCGTGGGAGTCAAACCCACCACCAACTCGGCACCAACTGGCGGCATTTGCGGCGCCTCAGGCCGCCTGGTCTAGGCATCGGCCGTCGGCAGGGGCGGGGGCACTTCCGCCCTCAAGATAACGGGGTCGCCCCCTTTCCCTCTCCAGGACAGGCCGGTCGTCGCCGGCTCCTCCGGTCGGTGCCTGGCTCTCCGGTGCTGGTGGCACGGCACGCAGCGGGACGACGAGCAGTGTTGCCCGGCTGCGGGCCGCCTCCTCCTCCAGCGCCATGGCGACCGCGTCCGCCTGATCCTTGGCCGCGGCGTCGGCCTGGGCCTTGGCTGCCGCATCGCCTTCTGCCTGTGCCGTCTTGGCCGAGTCCGCCTTCTCCCGCTCCTCGCGCGCCTCCCATGCGTTCCGCTCCGTTGCCTCCTGGAGCTCGGCGCACGGGTCCACACGGCGGGTGGCGCCTGCGAGAGAGAGAGAGCGGGGCCCTAAGAAGGCACGGTGACAAGAAGCCGGTAAGAAGAATAGAAGGAAAGAAGAAAAGCAGACGCAAAAGCAACAACGAAAAAGTCAAGGTACTCACCCGGATGCTAGCGGGAGCTGCTTCGGGGCCCTTTGGAATAGGGCCGCCTTCGCGGCGGCCTCCTGCCGCCTGGTCGTGGCGGCCGTGTTCCCGGGCTTCTTCGGTCGGCTGCCGAACATCAACGAGTCGGCTCGACGCTTCGGTGCGCCGCTTGGTGCAGCCGGTGCTGCTGAAGACCTCGTGCCCGCCTTGTCGGTGCCATGTGTGCGGCGAGGCTCGTTCTCCTCTTCATCATCATCCGGCCAGTCCCCAAGGCCGCCTCCCCTAGAGCTGCCTACTCCACCACTGCCACTTGTGGCATCGTCCTCTTCCATGGTGGCCGCCCCCAAGTCGGGGTCATCTACGTCGCTTCTCGACCGGTCCGGCATGTACTGATGACCCGGCTCCAGAGCGTCGGCGGTCAACTGGGTCGAGAGGATCTGCACCATGGCCGACTGATCAGACCACAAAGAAGAACTCAGACAAGGAAAGAAGAAACAGAATTACAAGACTCACCGCAGGCGGCGGGTGTGCGCGGTCGTACGACCGCTTGCCAAACTGCCACTCCTTCTCCGATAACTTGCAGTTGGAGAAGTAGTTTACCAGTCCGGCCACTTCCACGTCTGGCAGCGCCCATGTGCACATCCGGCACGGGTCCCGGTGCCCGCTCATGCGGCTGATGATGTGTGGCCGGGCTTGAAGGGGGAGCACTCGGCGCTCCACGAAAGCGGTCAGCAGATCCGAGCCCTTGAGGCCCTCCGACTCCGTCATCACCTGAAGTCGGGCAAGACCGGCGGAGGAGGCGGCCGATAGGGTCCTCGGCCGAAATGTCCAGTTGGTGCGTGGCTCAACAGCCGGGCCAGCCTCATAGGCCGGCAGGTCGATGTAATCCATCGTCGGATGGATGTTCTTGCCATAGAAGTAGGACTTCTACCACAGTTCGGCAGACTGTAGCAAGGAGATGGCCGGGAAGCGGTTGCCTGCAGCCGGACGCCGCACTGCCACGCAGGTTCCGCATTGAGCCGCCTAGCCCTTGGCTCTTGGCGGCGGTGCCAAGCACTCTCCCCAGAGCTCGAGGGTGGGGAGAATACCGAGGTAGCCTTCGCAGACGATGACGAAGGCGGCCAGCAGCACAACCAGGTTCGACGTGAGGTGGTCTGGCTGGACTCGATAGAAGGTGATGAAGGAGCTCAAGAAGCTGCTCACCGGAAGGACGAAGCCGTGAAGAAAATGGGACCGGAAGACGATGCGTTTGTCGTCCTCCGGTGCCGGCATGATTTCTGCCTGGGGGGGGCACACACCTTCACGTGCGTCTCCCGGGGCAGTCAAGGTGTCTGATAGAGAAAGGAGAGATGATCTTCATGGATGTTGGAGCCGTCCCAGTCGCTGGCCCGGGGGCACGCCATGGACCATGGTGATCGACGGAGGAGCGACATGACGACGAGCGGGCGAAACCGCGGCAGAGCGAGGAAGCCGCGGTGAGAAAAAGCCTGGCGGCGATGGGCTGCGGCAGCGCCTCGGCAAGAGGAAGGGGCGCTACGGCATCGAGAAGGAGAGGAAGAATGGCGAAGGCAAAGGGAAAGGAGGGCGCGTGTGCGTCTGCCGCCCCCTCCCCCTACTTATAGCCCCTGGCGGCGGAGCCAAGGGGGCGGAACATGGGGGATCGTGGGATTAACTGCCCCCACGACCCCGCGTTTACCGCGCCAATAAAGGCGCGTGTTAACTGCCGCAGAAGCCCAACCGTCCGCCTCGGCCGCAGCGGATCCGCGCGCGTGCTGAGGCCCTGTAGTGGCGGGCCCCGGCCTGCGGCGACGTCCCGTCGCGCACGTGGGTTGGCAGGCCGGCCTAGCCTGCTGGCGCCGCGTGGCGGGTGAGCAACGGGCGGCAAACCTGACAACCGGCTAGCACGCCACCTAGCCCCCACCACGACGTTTCAAAATCACCGGCGGCCTGCTTGGTCGCGGCCGGCTCCTATCGGTCGGCACTTCGGAAGACAGACGAAGCGAAACTACCGAACCACTCGGAGTAGGAAGCTGCTGAGGCTTCTTGCCTTTCCAGCCACGGCGCCCCACCAGCTTCGGGGATTACTGTCGGAGTAAATGACCACGGGTAGCCTCATCAGCCCCCCATGGTATTTCAAGACATCGGGGCCAGCTGCGCCCCTCCAGCATCAAAGACAGAGGACCGCCTTCTTGGGGCTGGCCGGTCCATGCGGCATGTGACATCATCCGTGGCAGAGGAAGCCATGCTCCCATGATGGGCTGCCGATGTGGCCCACTGGCGGCGGGCCCCACCTGTCCGTGAGATGCCAGAAGGCGGCGTGCCCTGACCAGGCGGGGTGGGAGAGGTCGACTCCCGGCAGGCGGCCCTCCCCTTCCCTTGGGGTCTATGCACTATTAACCAGATAAGACCGGATGTGGCTACAGTGAGCGCCCGCCAGGCGGTGGGACTGTAGCCACGCTCCCCTGACAAATACTCGGTCATCAGAGGTGAGGCTACAGTGCGGAGCAGCCGACAGGACCCGCAGGCGGCGGGCCCTACCTGTCGGCCAAGAGACCGGCAACCGGCGGGACCCACTAGGCGGCGGGCCCCAGCAGCCAGCGGAGAAGCCGGCACCCAGAGACACTGACGGCCGGGTGCCACATCCGGCCAGATTACCATTGTACCCCAGGGGGTAGGCCTATATAAACCCCCCAAGGCACCCATGCAAAGGGTTCCGCACCATAGATAACACACACATCTATAGGGAGAGGGAGTAAGGGCTAGCCTTGTGCTTCTTCCTCCTCTAGCCCACACAGCTCAAGGAGCAAGCTTGTAGCTACTTGTTGAGATAGTGATCATGCGGAGACCCTGCAGAGCAGGACTAGGGGTGTTATCTCCTAGGAGTGCCCCGAACCTGGGTAAGACTCGCCGGCGCAGGCGATCTCGCTCACTCCCGCTTCTAGGCACCGGCGACGTACTCTTGTCCCCCTCCATGATAAGCCACCCCCTGGCATATGTCGCTACACATCCCCGACATCTTACTTTTGTCGACCAAAGAGCAAAAGATCGGCTTTGGGAATCTCTCATGTTACATTTCACTCTACCAGATCATTTCACAGATGCAGATGTGGAGAAAGTCAAGAACTACTCTTAGGAAGATGGCGATAGCATTCAACAACCACAAGAAAAGTATATGGACCAAGTATGTCGAAGGAGAAAAGAAGACTCCAGAATTCAAGGGAACACTGGAGAAGGCAAGAGCTCACTGGGACGCTTTCGTGAAATTCAAGGAATTGGAAGTAGCTCAGGACCAGTCGAGAATAAACAAGATAAATGCCGCGAAAAAGCAGTGGCACCATAAGCTGGGGCCAGGTGGCTACCAGGTTGCCCAGCCTAAGTGGGATCTCGCTGAGCAACAGATCATGGATGCAGGAGTCACTCCAATTACATTGAGCTGGCCCCACACGTCCAGGACATGGTTCTATGTGCATGGGGGGACGTTGGATCCAAAGACATGCGAGGTTTTGCAGCGGGCATGTCTTAAAAGAGCCGACCTCGATTTAATTGTTGCAATAGAGGAGGCTCAAACTAGGGTGTTCACGCTCAACAGAGAGAACGACGAGCTTACGCGCGCCCTGAAGAATCCTGAACACCTGGGAAGAACACGAGGCAAAGGCGTTGTTCCGTGCTATGAGGGGTTTGCGGACTAGAACGCCGACTACAGAAGCCGTGCGAGAAAAAAGATGCAGGAGGAGAAGAAGAGGAAGCTGGAGGAGGTGTAGCGGAAGCAGGAAGCAGATCGCCTTCAAGGCCTAGAATCAAGGCACGCGGAGTTGGCACTCTCTTTCCAACGGCAGCAGCTGCAGATCAACTCACTTAGCCAGGAAAGGAGGTCTCAACAGCGGCGGCAGCTAGCAGATCCAGCATTGGATAGCACCGTCCCATCCATGCCAAGAAGCAGCGTGGGTTCCGCCCCGGGCGATGAGGCACTGGTGGATAGATACCCTATGGAGGACATCATGGATAACACTAATTGTGAGCTACACTTTAAAATGAAGAACATATCCATGAAGGTGGCAGACAATGTTGCTTATACAAACCCCCCTGAAGCAACCTTCCATTGCAATCCGATTCCAGCTCGCTACACTCGTGTCACGGTTGATGAAGTGGTGGCACAATATTCGGGGCTAGAGCTTGACATTTCTAGAGGTGACGACGAGCGCACACTGGGAGAGGCCATACATCGTATCATTCTATGGAGAAAGGATTGGATCGTCTTTCCAAGGCCACCGAACCGTGTCAGCCGGCTCCTCCTCCAAGTCCGCCACTGCGTCAGCAGACTCCCGCTCCTCCAAGTCAGCCACCGCCTCAGCAGAGTCCTGCTCCTCCAACTCCGCCAACGCGTCAGCCCACTCCTCCTCCTCCGAGTCCGGCACCGCGTCAGCCCACTCCTCCTCCAAGTCCGGCACCGCGTCAGCCCAGTCCTCCTCCTCAAAGTCAGGCACCGCGTAAGCCGTCTCCGCCGCCTCAGCGGGCTCCGCCGCCTAAGCAACGGTGGAAGGGAGGCGCCGCAGCTATGGCGGCTAGCGGTACAAGTACAGGAGGCAAGAAATACATATTTGGTCCAAGCCTCAAGCCTCTTCCAAGGTTACCTTATGACCTGACCGACGAGGAAAACTAAGCCGAATGCATGGCCCAACTGAAGGCCATTTTGGACCGAAACAGCCCCCGCCGCTAGAGGAGAAAGTACCTGAGCATGTCATTGACCACTTTATTCATATGGCTCAAGCACCAGCTCCAAGGCATGTTGACTCAGACTATGAGCGCCAAATCAAGAAGTCATCTCAAGCACAAAAAAAGCAGTCGAGCTCGAGCCAAGCAGCTGCCAAAAAAAGCAGGTAAATTGTTCCCCA